>NC_134357.1:555272565-555385606 GCF_048569485.1 Anomaloglossus baeobatrachus
GGAAGAGAAGGGGGGGGGAAGAGAAGGGGGGGGGAAGAGAAGGGGGGGGAAGAGAAGGGGGGGGGAAGAGAAGGGGGGGGGAAGAGAAGGGGGGGGGGGAAGAGAAGGGGGGGGGAAGAGAAGGGGGGGGGAAGAGAAGGGGGGGGGGAAGAGAAGGGGGGGGGGGAAGAGAAGGGGGGGGGGAAGAGAAGGGGGGGGGGAAAGAGAAGGGGGGGGGGAAAGAGAAGGGGGGGGGAAGAGAAGGGGGGGGAAGAGAAGGGGGGGGGAAGAGAAGGGGGGGGAAGAGAAGGGGGGGGAAGAGAAGGGGGGGGAAGAGAAGGGGGGGAAGAGAAGGGGGGAAAGAGAAGGGGGGGGAAGAGAAGGGGGGGGGAAGAGAAGGGGGGGAAGAGAAGGGGGGGAAGAGAAGGGGGGAAGAGAAGGGGGGGAAGAGAAGGGGGGGGAAGAGAAGGGGGGGGGGAAGAGAAGGGGGGGGAGAGAAGGGGGGGGGGAAGAGAAGGGGGGGGAAGAGAAGGGGGGGGGGAAGAGAAGGGGGGGGGAAGAGAAGGGGGGGGGAAGAGAAGGGGGGAAGAGAAGGGGGGGGAAGAGAAGGGGGGGGGAAGAGAAGGGGGGGGGAAGAGAAGGGGGGGAAGAGAAGGGGGGGGAAGAGAAGGGGGGGGAAGAGAAGGGGGGGGAAGAGAAGGGGGGGGGAAGAGAAGGGGGGGAAGAGAAGGGGGGGGAAGAGAAGGGGGGGGGAAGAGAAGGGGGGGGAAGAGAAGTGGGGGGGGGGAGAAGAGAAGGGGGGGGGGAAGAGAAGGGGGGGGGAAGAGAAGGGGGGGGGAAGAGAAGGGGGGGGAAGAGAAGGGGGGGGGAAGAGAAGGGGGGGGAAGAGAAGGGGGGGGAAGAGAAGGGGGGGGAAGAGAAGGGGGGGGAAGAGAAGGGGGGGGAAGAGAAGGGGGGGGAAGAGAAGGGGGGGGAAGAGAAGGGGGGGGAAGAGAAGGGGGGGGGGAAGAGAAGGGGGGGGAAGAGAGGGGGGGGAAGAGAAGGGGGGGGAAGAGAAGGGGGGGGGAGAGAAGGAGGGGGGGGAGAGAGGAGGGGGGAGGAGAGGGGCAACAATCCCCCCCCCCCGTAACAGATGCCTCTGCCCCCCACCGACTCCAGCACCGGACCCCCCACCATCCCCAGCAGCGGACAGGGCCCCCCACCGACCCCAGCACCGGACCCCCACCATCCCCCAGCAGAGGACAGGGCCCCCCACCGACCCCAGCAACGGACCCCCACCATCCCCAGCAGAGGACAGGGCCCCCCACCGACCCCAGCAGAGGACAGGGCCCCCCACCGACCCCAGCAACGGACCCCCACCATCCCCAGCAGAGGACAGGGCCCCCCACCGACCCCAGCAGAGGACAGGGCCCCCCACCGACCCCAGCAACGGACCCCCACCATCCCCAGCAAGAGGACAGGGCCCCCCACCGACCCCAGCACCGGACCCCCACCATCCCCAGCAGAGGACAGAGCCCCCCCACCATCCCCAGCACCGGACCCCCCACCATCCCCAGCAGAGGACAGGGCCCCCCACCATCCCCAGCACCGGACCCCCACCATCCCCAGCAGAGGACAGGGCCCCCCACCGACCCCAGCATCGGACCCCCACCATCCCCAGCAGAGGACAGGGCCCCCACCGACCCCAGCACCGGACCCCCACCATCCCCAGCAGAGGACAGGGCCCCCCCACCGACCCCAGCACCGGACCCCCACCATCCCCAGCAGAGGACAGGGCCCCCCACCGACCCCCAGCACCGGAACCCCCACCATCCCCAGCAGAGGACAGGGCCCCCCACCGACCCCAGCACCGGACCCCCACCATCCCCAGCAGAGGACAGGGCCCCCCACCGACCCCAGCACCGGACCCCCACCATCCCCAGCAGAGGACAGGGCCCCCCACCGACCCCAGCACCGGACCCCCCACCATCCCCAGCAGAGGACAGGGCCCCCCACCCGACCCCAGCACCGGACCCCCACCATCCCCCAGCAGAGGACAGGGCCCCCCACCGACCCCAGCACCGGACCCCCCACCATCCCCAGCAGAGGACAGGGCCCCCCCACCGACCCCAGCACCGGACCCCCACCATCCCCAGCAGAGGACAGGGCCCCCCCACCGACCTTAGCACCGGACCCCCCACCATCCCCAGCAGAGGACAGGGCCCCCCACCATCCCCAGCAGAGGACAGGGCCCCCCACCCGACCCCAGCACCGGACCCTTACCATCCCCAGCAGAGGACAGAGCCCCCCACCGGCCCCAGCACCGGACCCCCCACCATCCCCAGCAGAGGACAGAGCCCCCCACCGGCCCCCCACCATCCCCAGCAGAGGACAGAGCCCCCCACCGGCCCCCAGCAACCGGACCCCCACCATCCCCAGCACCGGACCCCCACCATCCCCAGCAGAGGACAGAGCCCCCCACCGGCCCCAGCACCCGGACCCCCACCATCCCCAGCACCGGACCCCCACCATCCCCCAGCACCGGACCCCCACCAACCCCAGCAGAGGACAGGGCCCCCCACCGACCCCCAGCACCGGACCCCCACCATCCCCAGCACCGGACCCCACCATCCCCAGCACCGGACACCCACCAACCCCAGCAGAGGACAGGGCCCCCCCACCGACCCCAGCACCGGACCCCCACCATCCCCAGCAGAACACAGGGCCCCCCACCGACCCCAGCACCGGACCCCCACCATCCCCAGCAGAGGACAGGGCCCCCCCACCGACCTTAGCACCGGACCCCCACCATCCCCCAGCAGAGGACAGGGCCCCCCCACCATTCCCCAGCAGAGGACAGGGCCCCCACCACCGACCCCAGCACCGGACCCTTACCATCCCCAGCAGAGGACAGAGCCCCCCCACCGGCCCCCCCCACCATCCCCAGCAGAGGACAGAGCCCCCCACCGGCCCCCCACCATCCCCGCAGCAGAGGACAGAGCCCCCCACCGGCCCCACAGCAACCGGACCCCCACCATCCCCAGCAGAGGACAGGGCCCCCCACCGACCCCAGCACCGGACCCCCACCATCCCCAGCACCGGACCCCCACCAACCCCAGCAGAGGACAGGGGCCCCCCACCGACCCCAGCACCGGACCCCCACCATCCCCAGCACCGGACCCCCACCAACCCCAGCAGAGGACAGGGCCCCCCACCGACCCCAGCACCGGACCCCCACCATCCCCAGCAGAACACAGGGCCCCCCACCAACCCCAGCACCGGACCCCCACCATCCCCAGCAGAGGACAGGGCCCCCCACCGACCTTAGCACCGGACCCCCACCATCCCCAGCAGAGGACAGGGCCCCCCACCATCCCCAGCAGAGGACAGAGCCCCCCACCGGCCCCCCCACCATCCCCAGCAGAGGACAGAGCCCCCCACCGGCCCCAGCACCGGACCCCCACCATCCCCAGCAGAGGACAGGGCCCCCCACCGACCCCAGCACCGGACCCCCACCAACCCCAGCAGAGGACAGGGCCCCCCACCGACCCCAGCACCGGACCCCCACCAACCCCAGCAGAGGACAGGGCCCCCCACCGACCCCAGCACCGGACCCCCACCAACCCCAGCAGAGGACAGGGGCCCCCCACCGACCCCAGCACCGGACCCCCACCATCCCCAGCAGAACACAGGGCCCCCCACCGACCCCAGCACCGGACCCCCACCATCCCCAGCAGAGGACAGGGCCCCCCACCGACCCCAGCACCGGACCCCCACCATCCCCAGCAGAGGACAGGGCCCCCCACCGACCCCCAGCACCGGACCCCCACCATCCCCAGCAGAGGACAGGGCCCCCCACCGACCCCAGCACCGGACCCCCCACCATCCCCAGCACCGGACCCCCACCAACCCCAGCAGAGGACAGGGCCCCCCACCGACCCCAGCACCGGACCCCCACCATCCCCAGCACCGGACCCCCACCAACCCCAGCAGAGGACAGGGCCCCCCACCGACCCCAGCACCGGACCCCCACCATCCCCAGCAGAACACAGGGCCCCCCCACCAACCCCAGCACCGGACCCCCACCATCCCCAGCAGAGGACAGGGCCCCCCACCGACCTTAGCACCGGACCCCCACCATCCCCAGCAGAGGACAGGGCCCCCCACCATCCCCAGCAGAGGACAGAGCCCCCCACCGGCCCCCCCACCATCCCCAGCAGAGGACAGAGCCCCCCCACCGGCCCCAGCACCGGACCCCCACCATCCCCAGCAGAGGACAGGGCCCCCCACCGACCCCAGCACCGGACCCCCACCAACCCCAGCAGAGGACAGGGCCCCCCCACCGACCCCAGCACCGGACCCCCACCAACCCCAGCAG
This sequence comes from Anomaloglossus baeobatrachus, assembly GCF_048569485.1. Classification (NCBI taxonomy): domain Eukaryota; kingdom Metazoa; phylum Chordata; class Amphibia; order Anura; family Aromobatidae; genus Anomaloglossus; species Anomaloglossus baeobatrachus. The sequence goes on from NC_134357.1 coordinate 555,276,902, forward strand.
AGGACAGGGCCCCCCACCGACCCCAGCACCGGACCCCCACCATCCCCAGCAGAACACAGGGCCCCCCACCGACCCCAGCACCGGACCCCCACCATCCCCAGCAGAGGACAGGGCCCCCCACCGACCCCAGCACCGGACCCCCACCATCCCCAGCAGAGGACAGGGCCCCCCACCGACCCCAGCACCGGACCCCCACCATCCCCAGCAGAGGACAGGGCCCCCCACCGACCCCAGCACCGGACCCCCACCATCCCCAGCAGAGGACAGAGCCCCCCACTGACCCCAGCACTGGACCCCCACCATCCCCAGCAGAGGACAGAGCCCCCCACTGACCCCAGCAGCACTGGCCCCAGCACAGATGGTCCACAGCAGCATTGAGCGCCCCAAAAAAAAAATCCAGACCAGACACACAGCATGAAGCTTCCACACACAGTAATAAAGATCTCCAGTTTTTAACTATGAAGACACTGACCTTGGTCTGTGCAGGAAAGAGTCATCCATAGCGCGGAGTCCTGAGGTAGAGGCTGCAGCAGAAGCAGCGACCACACATGCCGAGAAGCAGGAGGAAGTGGCGTCTCCTCGTGCATTGTGAAATTAGACCCGCCCCTGACCACGCCCCTAACACGTGACGGTAGTGACGTCATGCCGGGAAGGAGCCTGTACACTCTAGCATCTACCATCCAGTGTGCTGTGCGGCTCTGCAGGAGGAGGTGTGTGGAGATTCCCCATTACTGGGGCAGGGGGCATTAACCCCTTCAGCTCTGAGACTTTCTTGGTGTTCTTCTCTTGCTGATTTCTATGAATCGTGAGGTTTTTGTTCCTTTGATAGATACAGACGCCCCAACTATGGGAGGAAACCCGTCTGCCCACGGTCCCCGGCCCCTTTCTGCCCTCGGTCCTCGGCCCCTTTCTGCCCTCGGTCCCCGGCCCCTTTCTGCCCTCGGTCCCCGGCCCCTTTCTGCCCTCGGTCCCCGGCCCCTTTCTGCCCTCGGTCCCCGGCCCCTTTCTGCCCTCGGTCCCCGGCCCCTTTCTGCCCTCGGTCCCCGGCCCCTTTCTGCCCTCGGTCCCCGGCCCCTTTCTGCCCTCGGTCCCCGACCCCTTTCTGCCCTCGGTCCCCGGCCCCTTTCTGCCCTCGGTCCCCGGCCCCTTTCTGCCCTCGGTCCCCGGCCCCTTTCTGCCCTCGGTCCTCGGCCCCCTTTCTGCCCTCGGTCCCCGGCTCCTTTCTGCCCTCGGTCCTCGGCCCCTTTCTGCCCTCACATAGTATAATGTTCCCCCAGAATGGTCTCATTATCTGTTTCCCCTTATTCTCTCCAGTAATTGTATTATTACAGCGGATTCTTTATGATGTTACATCGTCATCTTCTCCCCATTCAGGTCCCTACAATATCGGATCCTCTCCGTGGAGATCTTCTATAGAAGAGAATTCTCCTGATTGCCCCGTGAAGGATGGATATGGACAGGGACAAGATGGCGGAGAGGATATTACACCTCACCCTAGAGATCCTCTTCCGGCTTACTGGAGAGGTGAGAGATTCTGATGCCGTCACATTACACCATTCTTATCTATGGGAATAACAGATGGACAGAACTGGAGAGGTGAGGACTCTGGAAATGTCTGGAGTGAGATTTCTTACTGTGTCTCTCCATATCCAGGATTACACAGTAGTGAAGAAGACCTCTAGTGAGCGCTGTCAGGCCCCTGTGTCTGAGGGATGGGGAAGACCCCTGAGCCCAATCACGGGGCCTCCACCTCACCCCCCGATACATGAGGACATCAATGACCAGAAGATCCTAGAACTCACCTACAAGATGATTGAGCTGCTGACTGGAGAGGTGACACTGCTGGGAATGCTGGGACATTATACAGTAACGCTATGAAGGGATCGGGGGTGACGGTATCATTGTATGTGTCAGGTTCCTATAAGGTGTCAGGACGTCACCGTCTATTTCTCCATGGAGGAGTGGGAGTATTTAGAAGGACACAGAGATCTGTACAAGGACGTCATGATGGAGGTTCCCCAGCCCCTCACATCACCAGGTAATAGTCAGGACTAAATACACACGGCCTATAATTATCTGTATGTAAGGAATGAATTCAGTCCCTGTATGTGTCTCCTCCAGGTCTATCCAGTAAGAGGACAACACCAGAGAGATGTTCCCGTCCTCTTCTCCCACAGGACTGTAAACAAGAAGATCCTGATGTTCCTCAGGATCATCAGGTAGATGGAGAGAAGGTGCCATGAAATCTCCCTATGATGTGTAGACGGCTGTGAAGGTCTTGTGCTCAGTCTTGTTTTATCCTCCAGTATTATATGTGTGTTATACTTGTGTAATGAGAGCGGTGGAGATGGCAGGATTAGAGCTGATCATAGATGGGACTTCTCCATCTGTCTGTGACTTTTATAATATTTGTTTCAGGGTGAAGATCTGTCCCATATTAATACTACAGAGACATATGTGAGGGGTGATGAGCGGAGTAAAGAGGAGATTCCTACAGATAACCGCCCAGGTGAGTAGTGACCACTAAATGCAGAGAAGTCAAAGATTCTTCTCAGTCACCGGTCACCATTCTGCTGCTAGACCACCACATGCTCCTCCACCCAAAACTGTCCCTATTATTTTGGGCATTGGACGTCCTTTTGTTGGATTGAATAATAATATTAATAATCTTTTTTTCTATAGCGCCAACATATTCCACAGCGCTTTACAACTCAGGAGGATCATATACAAACAAGTAAAAGTTATAGCAAATACAATATTTAAAGGGAAAAAAAGACAACCCTGCTCGTGAGAGCTTACAAGCTACAATAAGATGGGGGGGGGGGCAAGGTACAAGTGCTTATTTACAATGACAATCCAGCCATCTCGAGAAAATGGGGGGATAGATAATGGCTTTCTGGACCAGTTGGCCAGAGCCTTGAGATGCATTTGGGTGCCATGGAGTTTGACGTGGGGTTATTTTCTGAGACGTTGTGGAGGGATTATGTGAATTTAGTTCGGCTAGCAAGTGTGATAGGCCGCCCTAAAAAGATGCGTTTTTAGGGTGCGTCTGAAGCTGAGTAAGTTGTGATTCGTTCTAACTTCTTGGGGTAGAGCGTTCCAGAGGATTGGTGCAGCTCGGAAGAAGTCTTGGATTCGGGAGTGGGAGGTGCAAATTAGTTTGGATGTTAGTCAAAAGTCATTTGAAGAGCGTATAGAACGGGTAGGGTGATAGACAGAGAGAAGGGTGTAGATGTAGGGGGGTGCCGCATTGTGGAGAGCCGCATTGTGGAGAGCTTTGTGGGTAAGAACAAGCAGTTTGAATTGGATCCTGTGATATATGGGCAGCCAGTGCAATGACTGGCACAGAGCAGAGGCATCTGAGTAGCGTTTAGCCAGATAGGTGACCCTGGCTGCATTAAGGATGGACTGTAGAGGAGAGCGTCTAGTTAGGGGGAGACCAATTAATAGAGAGTTACAGTAGTCAAGGCGAAAGTGGATCAGGGCCACGGTGAGGGATTTTGTCGTTTCCATTGTGAGAAGGGGCGAATTCTAGAGATGTTCTTGAGGTGCAAGCGGCAGGAGCGGGCCAGAGATTGTATGTGGGAGGTGAAGGAAAGATCAGTGTCAAGTATAGCACCCAGACAGCGGGCCTACTGCCTAGGACTTATTGTTGTGCCACACACAGAGAGGGAGATGTCAGGTTTAGGAAGATTGGAAGACTGAGGGAAAAGCAGAAGTTCAGTTTTGGAAAGGTTAAGTTTCAGATAGAGAGCAGACATGATGTTGCAAACTGCAGTCAGGCAGTCACTTCTGTTCTGTAGTACAGCGGGGGTGAGCTCAGGGGATGAGGTGTATAGCTGTGTGTCATCAGCATAAAGATGGTACTAAAAGCCAAATCTGCTGATAGTCATTCCAATTGGGGCAGTGTACAGGGAGAAAAGAAGAGGGCCAAGGACTGAACCTTGAGGGACCCCAACAGTAAGAGGAAGAGGAGAAGATGTGGAGCCAGAAAATGATACGCTGAATGAGCGGCCAGAAAGATAGGAAGAGAACCAGGAGAGCACAGTGTCCTTTAAGCCGATAGAATGGAGCATAGAGAGAAGGAGATGGTGGTCAACAGTGTCAAAGGCGGCAGAGAGGTCAAGAAGAATAAGCAGAGGGTGGTCACCGTTACGTTTTGCAGTCAATAGGTCATTGGTCACTTTGACAAGGGCAGTTTCTGTTGAGTGTAAAGGGCGGAAGCCAGACTGTAAAGGATCTAGAAGAGAGTGAGTGGAAAGGTAGCAGGTGAGACGAGAGTAGACCAGGCGCTCTAAGAGTTTGGAGATGAAGGGGGGATTGGAGACTCGTCTGTAGTTCCTTGTGCAGGACGGATCAAGAGAAGGTTTTTTTAATAATGGAGTAATGATAGGTGTTTGAGGGAGGAAGGGAAGATACCAGAAGAGAGAGAGAGATTGAAGATTTTAGTTAGGTAAGTAGTGACAACCGGAGAGAGGGACTGTAGAAGGTGTGAGGGAAAGGGATCAGTAGGGCAATTGGTAGGACGAGAAGAAGAGAGGAGCCTGGAGACTTCCTCCTCTGTGACTGGGTCAAATGTGGAAAGTGAGCTGGATGGGATATGGTGAGAGATGGGATTCACAACTCTTGGTGTCTGGGAGCTGATCTCTCGGCAGATGTTTTCTATTTTCTCTGTGAAATATGAGGCCAGGTCATCAGCATGAAGGTCTACTTTGGGACTGAGGAGGGAGTGAAAGGTGTCAAAGAGCTTTTTTGGATTGTTGGATAGTGAGGAGATAATGGTGGTTAAGTAGGTCTGTTTGGCGAGGTAAAGAGAAGAGTTGCAGGTCCTTAACATGAACTTGTAGTGGATGAAGTTTTCTGGTGTGCGGGTTTTCCTCCATAGGCGTTCGGCATTCCTAGAGCATCGCTGGAGAAATCGAGTATGGGATGTGAGCCAAGGCTGTTTTACTCTGTGTTTGGCGGTTCTGAGGGTGAGGGGCGCTACTTGGTCCAGGGTGCTTCTGAGTGTTTCATTGTAGTGGTTTACAGCCAGATCAGGACAGGAAAGTGAGGAGATAGGGGACAGTGTTGAGTGTAGAGAGTCTGTAAGTGTCTGAGAGTCAATGGCCTGTAGGTTTCTCAATGTGTGATAGGTAGGAGTGTGCTGGGGCGGACGAGTGATTTGTGAGCTTGAAGGAGAGGATGTTGTGGTCAGAGAGGGGAATAGGTGAGTTGTCAAAGTGAGAGATTGAGCAGAGGCGGATAAATACCAGGTCAAGGGTGTTACCATCTTCATGTGTCTCAGAGGATGAGAGTTGTGAGAGGCCAAGGGAGGTGGTGAGAGATAAAAGCTGGGATGCAGATGGGGAGGAGGGGCTGTTCATGGGTATATTGAAGTCTCCTAGGATGAGGGTTGGTAATTCAGAGAACATGAAATGCGCCAGCCAGGCTGAAAAGTGGTCAAGGAACTGGGTGGGTGAGCCTGGTGGATGGTATATGACAGCAATTCTGAGGGAGAGGGGATGGAAGAGCCTGATGGTGTGGACCTCAAAGGATGGGAATGAGAGTGATAGAGCTGGGGGGATGACCTGGAAAGTGCATTGTGGGGACAGGAGTAAGCCGACTCCACCACCATGTCTGTTTTCAGGTCTTGGTAAGTGGGAAAAGTGTAAACCACCATGAGAAATGGCGGCAGGGGAAGTAGTGTCAGAATCCTGAATCCAGGTTTCAGTGAGGGCTAGTAGATTAAGAGAGTTATTGAGAAAGAGGTTGTGGATGTAGGGAAGCTTGTTACATACAGACCGTGGATTCCAGAGAGCACAATTAAAAGAGGGAAGTGAGGGTGCACAACTAATGTTAATGAGGTTAGCAAGGTTTCTATGAGAGGAGGGGGTAAAGTTAGCATGGGGTGGACCAGGATTAGCAGAGATATCGCCTGAGAGAAGTAGCAATAACAGGTGAAAGGTCAGATGGTTTGTGGACTTGTGGCATGGCTTTTTCTGCAAGACCCTGGAGCATGATGGATTGAGATTACTCAAATAGGTGAAAAGAGCCTGGGAGCTGTACATAGGAGAGGGGAGGAGAGAGGGACTGACGTGGATGAGTGGGGATGGAGGGGGGACAGGGCGGTGAAAGTGGACAGTAAAAGCATATAGGATGATAGAAATAATGGTCATGGTTGAAACAGAAGGTATCACAGTGTAGGTTACCTGCCTCATGCTCTTACTAAGTGCCATTTAAATACCTGCCCAGCACTTAGCAACTATGGCACTTTGCATAAGATGGCACGCATGCAGGCACCCCACACGCGTGCACCCCTTAAGGAGCACACAAATATATAGGGCAGACTAGAGGAGTAGGTGAGGAGGATTGTGGGAGCTCAGCTTGTTAAGGAAAATTAACAAATGCTGATCACACCAGGGAATGATTAAGGAATCAAAGGAAACAGGACACTTGACACCCGCCGAAACTCCAGTCTACACAAAATCATACCTTCCACCATCAGATAAGATTTGCAAAGAGGAAGATACAGTCATACATCAGTGAGTATTAAACATAATGTAAAGATGGCATAGCAAAAGTCACAGCAAGCAGAGTTATATACCAGGATAGAGATTCAGCAGGAGCAGAGGGTAGCAGACTTTGCACTTCAGTAATCAGAGTTATAAGTTTTGGAGATTGAGGATTGAGATCTGTATCAGCCAGATCTTACAGGTAGGATCCATCCTATACTCTGAAATTAGATGTTAAGTTTTAGCTGCTCAGATCTCTAATCTGCAAAGCCAAATGACAGCGTACGTAGAATGTGCAGACAACTTAGAAAACAATGTGGAGAAAAATCAAATCTGTATGGTGGACCCCTAAGAGAAAGCGGAGGGTAATGATGCTGGTGATGTCCTAGATTCTTAGTTTGGTGCCATGTTCACCAGGTGAATAAAGATTTATTGCTCTCAGTGGGAAAAACAAAATAATAATCTTGTAGTTGATGAAGAGACCTCAGTAGTCTGGGAAGCTTGCTTTGTAACATCATTTATTTTTTATTAGCCATTAAAAGGCATCATAAGTAGGAATGAGCAAATCCAAACTGTAAAGCTCAGAGTCCGTATTGGACACCTTGTGTCCAGTGCTGAACCGTGAACACGGACTTTTTACTGTACGTCCGATTCCTACTCTGGTTTGTCAGCCGATTAAAGCTTGTTAAAAGGTAGCAGAGCAGCCAATCAACAAGCTTTTAGGCTGTGGGCACTTCCGGAGCTATCGCAACCATGCTAATTATTGGCATGGCTGTGATTGGCTGACGCATTCCATTACGTGACGTGTCTAAAGGCCGGAACACAGGCCGCACTTCCATTTTGCCTTCACTAGAATTGGGAGAGTACGCTGTTGTACTGAGGGACAGTGATAGTTGCAGTTACTAAAACAACAAATACATTGTAGGGATAGGACACTGTAGGAGTGAGGGACAGTGATGGGTGCATGTAATTCAAAATAAAATACAGCGCTGAATCACACAGCTTGGCATAGCGCTCCAAGGCAGCTCTATACAGGCTTTGTTATAATCATACTCTGTATACAGGCCGTGTAATAATCTGAACTTGTTATTCTCATTCTTTGGCACACAAACATCTAATAGGGGACGTGGCCGTGATGGTGCTGTTGGTGGTGGTGTTGTAGCTGCTTCAGGGTGAGGACGTGGTAGATGTGTGCCTAATATGCTCCAAACTGAAACCCCTTCCTCTGGTGCATGCAGGCTGGTCTTCGTCAATTCTTAGGTCTAAGTACCACTGCACGAATGGTGAGGCCTGAGCATAAGGCGTTATTAGATTATATGGCCACCAATGCCTTTAGTTCCTGTGCATTGTCTTCCACCCAGTCCACAACTGAAAGCTCAGAGTCATCTCCTAAGTTCCATGGTCATCTTCCTTCCACAACAATCCATTCAAAATCAGCCAAGCAGTAAGAGCCACTAGTCATGCAGCAATCACTTATGCTTTTTGATGACTCTGGCTGGGGTCCTGTGGCCCATCCACCTGGCCCTGCCCCAGAGGTGGAAAAGACCGAGTGCACTGACACCCAACCACTTGTTGTGTGGGAGTTGCGTTCGGAGTCACAGCGACGTCCCTAAGCGGCCGACCAATAGAAGCGGAGGGGCGGAGATGAGCGGGACGGAACATCCCGCCCACCTCCTTCCTTCCTCATTGCCAGCGGACGCAGGTAAGGTGAGGTTCCTCGTTCCTGCGGTGTCACACATAGCGATGTGTGCTGCCGCAGTAACGACGAACAACATCGTACCTGCAGCTGCAATGATAATTGGGAATGGACCATGTCACCGATTAGCGATTTTGAACGTTTTTTCGACGATTCAAAATCGCTGATAGGTGTCACACGCAACGACATCGCTAAAGCGGCCGGATGTGCGTCACAAATTCCGTGACCCCAACGAAATCGCTTGAGCGATGTCGTAGCGTGTAAAGCGGCCTTTAGTCGGCTACTACCACCCATTACGTCAATGAAAACCTCCCAGCAAATGCAGCTCAAAAGAGCTCCTGGGCATGGTAATTCTTCATGGAATGTACTGATGGCAAAAGAGTGGTAGTTTGCAAGATGTGCCATCAGATCCTGAAGCGAGGGGAAACCTCTTCCCAACGTGAGCGCTGCCTGCATGATGCCTCATCTGACTTCCAAGCACAACGTGCAGTGGAGTAGATTCCTGCTTCCTCTTATGCTGTGGTACCTAGCCTCCTCAGCTGTAGTGTCGGCATCTTGCATCTGCTCACGATCACCAGGGATACCTTCCTCCCTGCAAGCAGATGATGTTGTAACAACAACACCCCCACCATCATCAACTACTACTTCCACATCGTCCCACTGAAATGTGCCGCTCTCCATCCCCCAAACCCTCGAAAGAGGAAATAACCCCCTCCCCTCAGCCACCCATGAGCCCTGGCCTTGAATGACAGCATTTACAAAATGCATGCCTTAGAAGTACTATCATTCAGGCTGGTGGAGATACAGCTTCCAACAAATGATGCCTGTAGCTTTACCGCAGTACTTTGCCCCCAGCCACCAATATTTTCTCTAGTCACCCTCCACGACAGCACCACAGGAGTTAACTCCACACCCTAATCGGGACAGAAAACACAAAGAGGTTAAATAAACCCTCCCCACATCCCCTCTCCAGTGATGTTTCCTGTCCCTACTGGGGCACAAAGAGGATCTGTGGTGCTCTGAGGCCATTGACTAGAGTACTGCGGGAAAGGAAAACAATTTATCTTACCACTGGGCAGCTGAGGTCGGAGCATTCCGCTTCCCTCCTCCATCGCTGCTCCTGTCTCCTCTGGATTCGGGACCTGCCTGCTCTCCTTGCGCCTCACATGAGGTAAAGCGGAGCATGGCCGACATGCCGGGGGCCTCCTTGAGCTCCCCGTTACCTCCTCCTCGCTAGCGTGCGGTGGCGCGCAGGAAGTGACATCACCGGCGCACGCCGCGATGACGTACTGGGAATATGTGTTGCACCCTGGAACGCGCTGTTTCAGCCCCGCTGCAGCAACAATGGGTTTGCCTTCTCATGGAGAGACCTACCTGGACCGTCTGAGGAGGAGGAGTCGCTCATATTATTATTATTATTATTATTATTATGGGATTATGGCGCTGGGGCCTCACACTCACATGTAAGTGCCTGGATTGAAGACATCCTAAAGTAGGACTGCATAATGGGTGATCTTTCCCGCTCTGTGTCTTTAGAGCCCAGGGCTACCCCTGATCCAGTAAGTATACTGTGACGGGGAGGTGGTTGGGTCGCATGTATATGGGTGCATGTCCCCCCTTTAGGGGTCAGTGCCTTATGGGCTCTTCTTTCCCTTTTTTCTGGGAGACAAGAATCCTTGCCCCAAAAGGAGAAAACGTCTAGCCGCAAGTGTATCATGTGCGCTAAGAAACTCCCGTCTTCCCATAGTAAAAAGCTGTGTCACCCCTACACTGATCAGGTGGTCAGGGAAGAACATCCTTCCCTTATCAGCAGATCAAAAATCTAGTGCACTAGGTACATTTCTCTCTAGCCTCCTCTCAAACCCTACCCTCAGTGCGATCCAGCCCCGAAGAAAGGATACCAAACCCCATAAAAGTATCGGTCTCGGCCTCAGAAGAGGACCCATACTTCTCTCCCAGACCCTTAGGTGAGGATGATGACTTTGTGTCAGAGTCAAAAGGAGGGCCTGAAAATGAAAGATACTTCTCAGGAACTGCTGGGAGCTGTGCGAGATACCATAGGGGTAAGGTAGGAAAGAGGAGGTAATGTTCGGCGGCCTGAAAGTGCAAAAGAGCTGGATTCCCTGTTCATAAGAATATCCAAGACTAAATCCTTCAGAAATGGGAGGCTCAGGAGAGAGGCCTAGGCACTCCCTTGGAGCTTAGACACCGTTTCCCACTTGAGGATGATACGGCCAGAACTTGGGAACTTCCTAAAGGGGATGTCCAGGTCTCTAGAGTTGCCAAAAAGCATTTCCTTTTGAAGCCTTTTCACAGCTCAGGGACCCAATGGATAGGAGGATTGAAGCCTGTTCATGAAATCGTGAGATACCTTGTTAGTTCTAAGGAACACTAATCTGTGTACAAGATCCCTATATATGTGGCTGGGACAACTTGAAGACCACCTCTCTAGGGACACCCCCCAGAGAAGGCCTGTTAGCTTCCCTGCCACTGCTTCAGAAAGCCACAGGGTTCCTAGTGGACGCCTCGGCTGAATCAGTCCGTGTAGCTGCTAAATCAGCCTAAGGCCGGCTTCTCACTTGCGCGAGTTTCTCGCAGTAGTGCAATGCGAGAAAATCTCACATTGCACTCGGACACATGTTATTCAATGAATCAGCTCTCATCTGCGATTTTTTTTTTTTTTTTCTCACTCCAAATCGGACTGAGAAAAAAAATCGTAGCAAGCTGCTATTTGAAGAGTTTCTCGTGCGAGTCTCTCCAGTGCAACTCTATGGGAGCGTGAAAAAAAAGGATGTGACACGGACCGGCACTCACACCATCCTAGTGACATCCGTTTTTCTAAATACATTTATCGCATGTGTCACAAAGCACTGGAAATGAGTGAGGTCTCATAATGTCGGTCAATCTCTATCTCTGTCGGTCGGTCTCCCTCTCTATCGGTCTCTCTCTCTCTGTCCATCTCGGTCTATTCCTTTCCCCCTCTCTCTCATACTCACCGATCCCCGATCATCAGCGTGGCGCTGCACTGCGTTCACACTGCTCCGGCGGCTTCTCCTCTTTTCAAAAAGCCGGCCACTCATTATTCAATCTCGTATTCCCTGCTTTACCAGCCCACCGGCGCCTATGATTGGTTGCAGTCAGACACGCCCCCAAGATGAGTGATAGCTGTCTCACTGCAACCAATCACAGCTGCTGGTGGGCGGGTCTCTATCATGCATAAATAAATAAATTAAAAAAAATGGCGTGCGGTTCCCCCCAATTTTAATACCAGCCAGGGTAAAGCCACACGGCTGAAGGCTGGTATTCTCAGGATGGGGAGCCCCACGTTATGGGAACCCCCCAGCCTAACAATAACAGCCAGCAGCCGTCCAGAATTGCCGCATCCATTAGATGCGACAGTTCTGGGACTGTACCCGGCTCTTCCCGTTTTGCCCTGGTGCGTTGGCAAACGGGGTAATAAGGAGTTAATGGCAGCAGCCCATAGCTGCCACTGAGTCCTAGATTAATCATTGCAGGCACCCCCAATGATTAACTGGTAATTTAAAGTTAATAAACACACATAGTGAAAAAATCCTTTATTTGCAATAATAAACACGAACAAATACCCTCGTTCACCACTTTATTAAGCCCCATAAAACCCCTCCAGCTCCGGCGTAATCCAGGGAGGTCCCGCGTCGCTTCCAGCTCTGCTACATGAAGGTGACAGGAGCTGCAGAAGAACACTGCCGCTCCTGACAGCTCCACGCAGCAACTGAGGTAATTAGCGCGATCAGCGATGATGTCACTCAGGTAACTCGTGGCCACCACTGGATCCTCCAACAGTGACAGCAAGTCGCCAGAGTGACAGCGATGAAGTCACAGGTGAGTTGCGGTCTCGGGTGGAGGATCCAGCTAGCCGCGGGTAGCCTGAGTGACGGCAACGCTAATCGCGCTGCTCACTTCAGTCACTCAGGGGATTAGCGGTCACCGGTGAGTCCTTCACGGGTGACCGCTAATCAGGCTGCGACACACAGACAGAGCCGTAGGATGACAATGAAGTCGGGTGCAGTACATCCGACTTCATTCTGATCGTGCGGCTCTATCTGTGTCTGCTGTCAGTGACTATTCAGCTCTGCTGAATGGCAGATGACATAGAAAAAAGGGATCCCATACGCATCAAACACGCATTACACACGCTCTGCTAGTCATTAAATAATTAAAAAAAAGCATCGCACTTGCATTGCACACTGACCTAACGTGAACTAAAATCGGCCGAGTTTTTTTCAGGCAAGTTGGACCGATTTTACATGCATAAATGTGTTTCCAGCCTTACTTTCTAACTCCGCAAGAAGAGCCCTATGACTCAAACTCTGGAGTTGTGATGCAACTTATAAGATTAAACTTTGTTCTATCCCCTTCCAGGGAAAGTACGTTTTTGGACCTGCTCTAGATGACCTATTAGACAAAGCCACTATAAAAAAAAAAATAAAACATTTCCGGAACAAAATTCCAAGAAAATGTTTCATGCCCCTCAGAGCCAATCCCCTAATTATAGAGGAAAGGGAAAGTCATGGCGGTGGAACTACCCCAAGGGAGGAAAATGTAAAAGTATTTTTTCCTCCCAGGAAATGCAAGAGTGTACCCAGTGCCAGTATAAGCAATGCCCCTGGCATGGCAGGAGGACATCTATCGAGATCCTCCCCCCAATGGTCAACAGTCTCATCGAACCAGTGGGTTCTGAACGCCATCAAGGACGCACTGAAGATAGCGTTCACCTTCTTTCCTCTACACCACCCACACTTCCACTCAAGGCTGGCAGAAACTACTCATATCAGGCCTTCAAGACCTGCAAAACTTGAGGGTGAAATCACCAATCCCAGAGGTAAAACTTGGACAGGGGTATTACTCTCGACTGTTTTCTAGTAAGAGAATCAAATAGGCCCACAGGTTCATCATAAACCTGAAACCCCTGAACAAGTTCTTACATTTTGCGCACAAACATCAGGCACTCCATTACCAATACAATACACTTCCGTTTAGCATACATTCTGCGTCCTGAGTATTTACCAAGCTGATGGCAGAGGTGGTAGCATTCCTCAGACAATAAAATATCTGTATAGTACCCTGCCTCAACGACTTCCTGATAATTGCTCCATCAGCCCCGACGCTCGAGCAGCATGTACAGAGGAACCTCGTGGTCGTGGAGGAACTGGGATGGATAGTGAACCAACAAAAATCTGATCTCAGACCATCTACAAAGAAGATTTGCCTCGGCATCCTACTGGCTTTAGATAGAAATATCATTTCTGCCGATGACAAGACAGATCGAGATCAAATCCAGATTTTGGATCTCCACAGCCATAGATCGGAAATTTTGAAATCTGCCATGTCGATTCTAGAATCCATGACATCCTGCATTCAAGCAGTAACCTGAGCTCAGTTCCATATAAGAACACTCCAAACAGCCATCCTAGCAACCTGGGATGATTGCCTATGTCTCTATACAAGAAGCTCCTCCTATCTAGACCAATGAAATCATAGTCCTTAAGGGCCTAACACAACAACCCTTTGAACCTATCACCTCAACAAATCTAGAACCCTGTCCTGGAAAACTGCATTCCTAGTAGCAATTACGTCAGCCAGACGAGTTGGTGAATTACAGACCACTACTAGATAGCCGTAACTAAAAATCCTGAACAACAGAATTATCTTCCGTCAGGACCACTCATTTCTTCCAAAACTAGTATCTGATTCACAGATACTAAGATTTAATACTACATCTTGCTGTCTGAATCCATCTGATGATAAAGGGGAATTTCATTCCTTGGATGTATGCAGGGAAATTTTACACTTCCTTTTAGAGAACTTATCATGTGAGGAAGGACCATAATCTCTTTGTCCAGATCATGGGGTGGAATAAAGGTATAAAGCTGCCAAGAACACAATTGCCAGCTAAAGCAATCAGCAAAGCTTACAAAAACCAAGCTCTACCTCCTCCGGAAGACTTCACTGCTCATTCTACCAGATCGGTATCTGTCTCTTGGGCCGAGAAGGCCGACGCTTCCATCAAGCAGATATGCAGAGCTGCTATATGGTGATCAGTGCATACCTTCATAAAACACTAAAGAGTGAATTTACTGTCTAAAAAGGACTTAGCCTTCGGCCGTAAGGTCCTTCAGGCTGTTGTCCCCCCACTAAGATATATTTTCGTTAGTACTTCTCCTGTGGTGCTGTCATGGAGGGTGACTAGAGAAAATAGAATTAGTTCTTACCAGTAATTCGGTTTCTAGGAACCCTCCACGACAGCACGGATATTCCCTCCCTACCTGTTGCAAAATGTAATTGTTTATTACTGATTTTAAAGTTTGAACCATTTGTACCGGTGTAGTTACTTGGAAAAAACACTGGAGAGGGGAGGTGGGGAGGGGTTATTTAACCTCTTTGTGTTTCCTGTCCCATTTAGGCCGTACAGTTAACTCCTGCATTGCTGTCGTGGAGGGTTCCTAGAAACCGAATTACCGGTAAGAACTATTTCTATTTTTCCAGGTGTGCCATACCACTGCATACACATGTGGTGGAACAAATCCGTTATTCACTCTGCAACTGCATAAGTGGAAAGGTCTACGTAACTACAGATACTTGGACCAGTGTGCACAGGCAGGGACGGTATATCTCTTTTTAACTGCACACTGGGTTAAACGTAGTTGCAGCTTGGCATAAGGCACCAGGCGTTCAAGCGCATGTTCCACTATTAGCTCAGGTCGCTGGACGTTTGTCGGTCAGTGTTGCTTCCTCCTCCTACGTTACGTCGCTTCCTCCACCTCCTTCTCATCCGGTCAGAGTTAGACCTGCACCATCAGCTTCAGCTCAGCCAGGCCCTTCTTAAGCTCATCTGCCTGGGGGACAAACCTCACCATGCAGGAGTTGTGGACGGGCATAAAATAACAAACAGATGAGTGGCTGGTGACTGTGGTTTTACAGCCCGGCCTGGTGGTGTGCGACATTTGCCGAAATTTTGTCACAGCTCTACGCCTAGTCGGCTTGACACACATCCCTTGCTGGACACATGTGCTCAATTTGGTGGTGCAGAGCTTCCTCAAAAATTACCCACATGTCAGAGCTTCTGCTGAAAGTGTGGTCAGTATGTGCGCACTTTCGGTGTACTGATGCCTGTCTGCACTGCAGAGTCATTAAAGCCTTCCCGCTCACCGCCTCATATGCGATGTACCAACATGGTGGAACTCCACCCTGCAGATGGTGGAGAGACTGTACATGTGGATGGCTTGATCCTGTGCGTCCCACTCTGGGATGCACAGGCGAGGCCTCTGATGCATCACTATCATGTGACCCCGGTCCTGTGCGTCCCACTCTGGGCCGCACGGGTGCGGCCTCTGATGCGTCCCTATCACGTGATCCCGCTATTAGTTTTACCCTGTGTGTTCCACTTTGGGACCATAGGTGCGGCCTCTGACGCGTTACCATTGTGTGACGCGATTGGCTAACATGGACGGCTCGATACTGTGCGTTCCACAGTGGGATGCATAGGCCTGGCGTCTCACTGTGGAATGCGGTGACATCTGAGATACTGGAAGTGATTTTAGACGCTACGGTATCGGTTCATCAGCGCCATAGATTGGATGTGGAAGTGCCTAGCACAAGACGTGAAGGTAATTACTAATTGTTTTTTAGGTATAAACTAGGGGTGGGCCAAGTATCAGTGTACCACCGTCTATCTTTGCGCACACAGGTTTTTTCTAAACGTGTACCATCTGTACCAATCCCTGCCACTGCAGGTTGAGATATTTTGTTTCTCCTGTGATGAACTCTCCATAATGAGAGGGAAACGCGTCGGGAGGGCATTTCTTTAATTTTGATGAGGTAGTGGGGCAGACAGCTTACTTAAGCGCTGCCCTTGTCAGGGCGGAAGCTATTACGGGGCACGATAGGGATATTTACACAACTACCCGACTGCTGACCCTGGTTCTTCCGGCCCATGTTTCCTCTCCTATTTGATTGGTGCCTTTCCTTACCTGTAGAGAAAGATTGGGTGAGATTGTTCCTTTTTCTCTTTGGCACTTTTGATTATATTATGCACTGCACTTTTTTACCATTTTAATATTTACAATTAAATGTTAAGTTTTAGTCCCTGCTACCGCTATTGGTTCCTTCAGGACTATTTGGCGCTATTTTTCTGCATTGCAGATTTTGCTTTCTCTTGAATTTGTATAGTTGGCATGGCTGTTTTTTTGTCATCTGGACCGGACACGGCTAGCTGGCTCACAGAGGCTAAGGATATTTTTTCTGAGAGGGAATTTACTCAGAAGAAATATCTTCCCTCCTATACAGCTGCGTTTAAGGAGGTTACAAAAATATATAAGGAACAGATCACTAGTTGGTGGGAAGTACAAAGTTTGGACAATTACAGTAAGAGCGCTATCGTTCCTAGAGGTCTGCGCATTACCTTTGTACCAGCGGCTAGGTGTAGGACTCCTCAGTTGATGAGTGCCTGGGAGAAAGAGGCCACTGCCAGCTGATGAAAATCTTGCTTATAGAGGAAAAGGCAAATTTTGAAATCTTAAATAATAAATTGAAAGAACAAATTGAGGTCACTTTTCAGAACGAAACTGATTTTACAGCTAAAGAAAATCTACTTAAAAATTCTATAGAAAAATTTCAGTTTCATCTTAAAGTAAGGAAACCTAAGCAATTTAAACGTGACCTGCAAGATTTTAAAGATAATAAGGTTTATCAAACTTTTCCAACTGAGGCGCCTACACCTAGAGAGCGTGAATCTGATTTGTCTTCTACGGAAGCAGAAATTTCTGACTCTGAGGCCAGACTACTCCCTTTTCGCCCACAACAGAGGGGCAGACTGAACCGTAGGGGAGGTCCCAGGACTGAACACCCTAATTTTCCATCAGTACAGAACAACACCCCTTTTTTAGATCGCAACTATTTCCTCAGGAGTCGCAAGGTCAACAGGGATTGAAGTCGCAGATTATTAATCTGTCCAGTAGATCCTTAAATAATACTGAGATGGCAGTCCTTAGCAAGGGCTTATCGTTTGTTCCCACTAATGATTTTTCAGCTTTTGACTTTATAAAAGATCTAAATTTATTCATTCGTAAATTACAATGGAAAAAATTCTTTAAACAAAAAGACAATAAAATTTGTGCTGATCTAGATATACCTATGGACATGCTTGATGATGTGAGATTACTGGCGGATTTGGAACAACCTAGCGTATCTAATACTGGCAGAGGCCCATTTACCACTCTAAAAAATCCAAGTACCAAAATGCCCCCCAACCCTATTGACATTTTGGCAATTGATGTATTTCTTAATCAGGTGACCAAGGATGTTCTCACTCTGGCTAAAATCGATTCTGCCCATATGGGAACAACATCCTTACTGATGGGAAATAGGAACAACTTAATTAAGTCTGAAATGCAGGCACTATGTAATCTGGAGAAAGATACTACGATTACCATAAAACCCTCAGACAAAGGGGGCAATGTAGTTTTAATGAACTCCAATGACTATCATGATGTTTGTCTTAACATCTTAAAGTATAGTAACACCTATTGTAAAGTGTCTGGTAACCCGATTGGAAGTGCAAAAAATGCACTGAAGGATTTACTTATTGATGCTAAGAGGGATGGATTGATTAGTCATGATGAGTTAGGGGTGCTTCACACACAGCGAGCTCGCTGCCGAGATCGCTGCTGAGTCACGCTTTTTGTGACGCAGCAGTGACCCCATTAGCGATCTCGCTGTGTGTGACACTGAGCAGCGATCTGGCCCCTGCTGCGAGATCGCTGCTCGTTACACACAGCCCTGGTTCGTTTTCTTCAAAGGCGCTCTCCCACTGTGACACACAGATCGCTGTGTGTGACAGCGAGAGAGCGACAAATGAAGCGAGCAGGGAGCAGGAGCCGGCGTCTGGCAGCTGCGGAGGCTGGTAACTAAGATAAACATCGGGTAACCAAGGTGGTTACCCGATATTTACCTTAGTTACCAGCCTCCGCAGCTCTCACGCTGCCTGTGCTGCCGGCTCCGGCTCTCTGCACATGTAGCTGCTGTACACATCGGGTTAATTAACCCGATGTGTACTGTAGCTAGGAGAGCAAGGAGCCAGCGCTCAGTGTGCGCGGCTCCCTGCTCCCTGCACACACAGCTAAGCGGTGTGCGCTGGTAACTAATGTAAACATCGGGTAACCATACCTGATGTTTACCTTAGTTACCAGTCTCCGCAGCTTCCAGACGGCGGCTCCGTGCAAGCGCAGCGTCGCTTGCACGTCGCTGCTGGCTGGGGGCTGTTCACTGGTCGCTGGTGAGATCTGCCTGTTTGACAGCTCACCAGCGACCATGTAGCGATGCAGCAGCGATCCTGACCAGGTCAGATCGCTGGTCGGATCGCTGCTGCATCGCTAAGTGTGAAGGTACCCTTAGCATTCATGGTGCCAGATTTTCCAGTTATGTCTACTTTCTATACACTCCCGAAGATACACAAAGGGGTAGACCTATTGTCTTGGGAGTGGATAACATTGCACAAAATGTAGGGGTATACTTGGATAAGATTCTTTTTTTTTAATTAAATGTTTTTATTAAAGTTTTACAAGTTACAACCAAATAAACATTGGAGGCTGCCCAGCCTCTACCCCCCTCCCAACCCTCCCCTCCCCAACAAACATTAAACAGCCTTGTAGAAAGGAGAGATAATGTCAAATCTGCAGCTCCACACATTCCTAGACACAAGTTCTTAAGTATCATTATTACATTTATCAATTAACCCAATTAGACTTTTGTTTTTCTTTCAGTTTTTGCTTTGTTTGGCATTGTACACATTTAACCCCTTTCACGCCCGCGGGCAGTAAAATTATGTCCTATTTTAACGTGACTTAACGACCAGGGACGTAACTTTACTGCCTAAAGTTTAGTTGATTGCCATGGCCATAGCAACGGCTTTCAAATGATGTCCCCTGCTGTTTCTTACAGCAGGGGACCTTTGCTTGACCCCAGGGGGGGTGGCATCGCCACCCACCATCGACGATCGATGTGATTGGCTGTTCAAATCTGAACCGCCAACCGCATTGTTCGCACTAATTTCGGCAACAATAATGCCTGACTTAGTACGATACTGTGAAATCCAGCTATGAGATGCTGTAGCAGCTACAGCAGATCATAGGTGGACCTCAAACATGTCGACCCCAGCCCCTGCAGCACTGATTGGAGCGATCGTACTATGACGCGCAATCACTCCAATCAGTGTGCAGTGGGGCGGTCTGATCTGCAGGTGGCTGCCCTCCCCAGGCCTGTGCTGGTCTGTGAAGCCCTCCCCCAACATGTCTGCAGCGTGGACTGGCTGGTACTTGTGGTACCATGCCACCGCTGCTGCTGCCGCCGCCGATATCACTGCTCCTGCTCCACGTGAGTACTGTGCTCACCTTGCAGCCCGTGCGCGCTCCCGTGACGCCCCTTGTGCGCTCCCGTCACGCCCCTTGTGCGCTCCCGTCACGCCCCCTGCGCGCTCCCGTGATGGCCCCTGCCCGTGCCTACCTGCGATCTGCACCCCGACATCCCGATCTGCTCCCCCCGCGATATGCCTGCCTCCCCCATGATCTCTATTCTGCTTATGCAGCTCCTTCTCCGGTATCCCACTCCCCACTCCCCCTCTGCTCTCCCACTACCCCTCTGCTCTCCCCCCGACGTCATCTTACCTGTCTTCACCGGGTCGTCCGAGGTCTTCACTGGCCCGATCACATCTGCCTCCATCGCTGGGTCCTTCCTGGGTATTCTGCAGAGCTGTCCAACGTCCTGCCTGCTGCTCCTGTAAAGCTGTCCATCTCGCTTGCCTTCTGTTCCTCCTGCAGTTCTTCTGGTAAGTGATCCTCCTGCTAATCCTCTGGGTACTGTGAATATAACTTTTTTTTTTTTTCTTTCTGTAATCCATGTCCATTTTTACACCTCATCTGTCCGTGCGTACGTATCTGCATCCGTGGTCCGTTTTCGGCGGGACTTTTTATTTCTCGTATCCCAGACGCATTTTGTATCGCATCCGTCCGTGCATCCCGCCGAGCGCTGATCAGGGATGCACATAAAGTATCTGCATCCATGGTCAATTTTTGGCGTGACTTTTTTTTCCGTATCCCCGACGCTTTTTGTATTTCATCCGACCGTGCGTCCTGCAGTGGCCGATCAGTGCACCGCGTCTGTGCGTTTGAAAAGTCAAATGGCGTTCCTTCTCTTCTAAGCCCCGCCATGCGCCCAATTACTTTCCACCACATATGAGGTATCTGCGTACTCAGGAAAAATTGCACAATACGTTTTATGGTGCATTTTTTCCTGATACCGTTGTAAAAAAAAAAGCTACCTGATTGATGCAAAAATTTGGTGGTTAAAAAAAAAAAATAATTTTCACAGTTCAACGTTATCAACTTCTGTGGAGCCCCTGGGGTTACAAGGGGATCACCAAACATCTAGATAAATTCCTTGAGGGGTCTAGTTCCAAAATGGGGTTATTTGTGGGGGAGCTCCACTGTTTAGGCACCATAGGGGGTCTCCAAACGTGACATGGCGTCCGCTAATGATTCCA
This sequence comes from Anomaloglossus baeobatrachus, assembly GCF_048569485.1. Lineage (NCBI taxonomy): Eukaryota > Metazoa > Chordata > Amphibia > Anura > Aromobatidae > Anomaloglossus > Anomaloglossus baeobatrachus. Next base: position 555,297,666 of record NC_134357.1, read on the forward strand.
ACCAATTTTGCTGTCAAATGGTACTCCTTCTCTTCTGAGCCCCGCTATGCGCCCAAACAATTACTTTCCACCACATATGAGGTATCGTCGTACTCAGGAAAAAATGCACTATAAATTTCATGGTGCATTTTTTCCTGATACCCTTGTGAAAAAAAAAGCTACCTAGTTGAAGCAACAGCTTTGTGGTAAAAACATATCTTTTTTTTCTTTTCACAGCTCAACATTATAAACTTCTGTGAAGCCCCCAGGTATTCAAAGTGCTCACCAAACCTCTAGAAAAATGATTTGAGGGCTCTAGTTTCCAAAATGAGGTAACTTGTGGGGGAGCTCTATTGTTTGGGTGCCTCAGGGGGCCTCCAAATGCAACATTACGTCAGCTAATAAGTCCAGCTAATTTTGCGTTCAAAAATTCGAATGGCGCTACTTCCCTTCCGAGCTCTGCCGTGCGCCCACCCAAACAATTGGTTTTTACCACATATGGGGTATCAGCGTACTGAGGAGAAAATGCACAATAAATTGTAGGGTGCACTTTCTCTTTTCTCCCTTGTGAAAATGAAAATTTTATGGCTAATGTAACATTTTTGTGTTAAAAAGTAAAATTTTCATTTTTTCCTTCCACATAGCTTTGGTTCCTGTGAAGCACCTAAAGGGTTAATAAACTTCTTGGATGTGGTTTTGAGCAGTGTGAGGGGTGCAGTTTTTAGATTGGGGTCACTTTTGGCCATTTTCTGTCACCTCGGCCTCTCAAAGTCACTTCAAATGTGATGTGGTCCCTAAAAAAATAATTTTGTAAATTTTGTTGGAAAAATGAGAAATTGCTGATGAACTTTGACCCCTTCTAACTTCCTAACGAAAAAAAATTGTGTTTCAAAACTTGCGCTGATGTAAAGTAGACAAGTGGGAAATGTTATTTAGTAACTATTTTGTGTGACATATCTCTCAGATTTATGGGCATAAATTTTCAAAGTTTGAAAATTGCGAAATTTTCAAAATTTTCGCAAAATTTCCTAAATTTTCACAAATAAACACAAAAAATATCGGCCTAAATTTACCACTGACAGGAAGTACAATATGTCACAAAAAAACAATCTCAGAATCGCCAGGATCCGTTGAAGCATTCCAGAGTTATAACCTGTCAAAGTGACACTGGTCAGAATTGCAAAAAATGGCCCGGTCATTAGGGTGTTTTAGTGGCCGGGGGTGAAGGGGTTAAATGTAATTTTTGATAAAGAATCTAACCTGTTCCCATGCTACTCTCTTCTCCCCAAACCTCCGTCATCATTATAGATAAGTTCTGCAGAAATTTCTCACCCTTTTCCCTTGTTATCAATTTAGAGTAAGTCCAATCTAAACCTAATCAGTTCCCTCGAAGCCAACCCTGACCCATCTATCCATCATGCCCATATTTTTTCAAATTTGATTACGCCATTTCTTTTCCGATATATACTTTTCTCCACATTTATCACCCAATTAACTTTTTTGACATATTCAGATATTGTAGGACTGTGGTCCGAGATCCAGTGTTGAGCAATTAGTTTCCTGGCAATATATAATAGTCTAGATACGGCCACTTTGCCCTCCTCCTCCAAAGGTAAATCCTCCACGTATCCCAGAATACATACAAAGGGAGTTAAGCTCGTCTCTATCGCGTATACTCTATCGATTATTTCTGTCACCTCTCTCCAGTAATGTTCAATATCAGGACACGACCACGTCATATGTAATAGATCTGCGGAACATATTTTGCATCGCGGGCAGAAGGGGTCAGTTCTTACTCCAATTTCAAACAGGAATCTAGGAGTGCGATATACTTGGTGAATAACGTACAGGTGTGACAGTCTGTATGCCTCCCCCGATGATAGACTAGGAATTCTTTCTAAAATTTCTACCCATTGGTTGTCCTCAATAGGTCCTATAGCTCGTTCCCATTTTTCTTTTGCGTTTACTGGACAATTCCGGTGCACCAGATATAATAGATCCCAATATAAACGAGATATCACTCCCGCTGAGCTTCCAGAGGTTGCTATGCGTTGCATGACTTTGTTCTGCTCCAATGCTCTACCCGTAATAGAGGTTTCTGCCTGATAGGCATGTCTCAGTTGCAAGTACTTATAAAACTCCGAATTCTGGATCCCAAACACTGCCTGCAACTGAGGGAAGCCTCTGAGTTGGCCCTCCTCCACAATATGTGTGAATCTATTTATCCCTCTCAAAGCCCAGCTCCCAAACCCCTGCTCCCAAACCCCTCTAAACGATGCAAGTTAGGTAACCATGGAGTTCTCCATATAGAGGTATATTGTGAGATTCCCTGAATGTCTTGTAGTTTTTTAGTTTTATCCCAAAGTTTTTGGATTAGTAGTAGGGTTGGGCAACTATTAGCAGCAGCTCCGAAGCCTCCTGCCTCTAGAACCTCGTATAGACTAGTGGAGTGAAAATATTGTTGTAGAATCGTATACTGTGCCCCCCCCCCCCCCTCCAGGGTCCTTCCATCCCCGAATGTGCTGAAGCTGAGCCGCCAGATAGTAAACCCATGGATTGGGTACCGCCAGACCTCCACTACTTTTATCCCTCTGCAGGGTCTCGAGCCTAATGCGTGGCATCTTTCCGCTCCAGATCAATTCCCGGAATAATGCGTTTACCTTATGGAAAAATCTTTGTGGGATCTATTGTGGAGAGTTGTGTAGCTTGTATAGTAGTTGGGGCATCCAGATCATTTTGATCAGGTTAGTGCGGCCAACTGCTGAGAAGGGCAGGCGAGACCGGACTTTCTTCTTATCCTTAAATTTCGACAGAATAGGGGTTAGGTTGAGACTCTCATAATTCTCAACACGAGTGGTGACCATTATCCCCAAATATTTAAACTGGGCAACAACCTGTAGGCCCGAGTCTACGTAATTAGGTGAGTTTGTGGTTCTATCCACCGGAAGTAATACAGACTTTTCCCAGTTGATTAATAGACCTGAGTACTTCCCAAATTCTTGTATAACCCCCATTGCCCTTGGCAGTGATGATGTTGCATTGGCCAGAAAAAGGAGTGTGTCATCTGCGTACAACGCTATTTTTTTCCTCCTGACCACCCCTCGTGAACCCTGTTTTGTCTGGATTGGATCTAACCATTGCCGCCATAGGCTCAACGGCCAGAGCAAATAGTAAGGGGGTAGCGGGTATCACTGGCGGGTGCCCCTACCTAGGTGGAAAGGAGAAGTAAGGCATCCATTAACTTTGATCCTAGCAGTAGGGTTATTATATAGAAGTCTTACCCAGGAAATAAAATCCCTCCCCAGTCCAAATCTGTCAAGTACTGCCCAGAGAAACTCCCACTCAATAGAGTCGAAAGCCTTAGCGGCGTCTAGGGAGCAAATTACTCTATCCCCTGAGTTATCAACTGGCAATTGTAGGTTGAGGTGTAACCGTCGTATATTTACTGCCGTTGATCTGGAAGGCATGAATCCCGACTAGTCCGAATGGATTAGTGAAAGTATAACCTTATTAAGTCTGGAAGCTAGTACTTTAGCTATTATTTTGATATCTGTAGGTAACAGAGAGATAGGTCTATAAGAGTCAGGGATGAGGGGGTCCTTGCCAGGTTTAGGTATGAGAACTATCACTGCTTCTCGCATCGATTGGCTTTTTTGGCTGCTTGCTGGAAGGTCAACAGCAGCTGGGGGAGCAGGATGTCTCCAAACTTTTTGTAAATCTCTGTAGGGATCCCATCTGAACCCGGTGACTTATTATTGGGCATGGAGGACACTGCTAAATGCAACTCTTCCAGTGTGAGTGGACCGTTTAGGTATACTCTGTCCTCATCTGAAAGTGAGGGCAAGGGGATGTCTTTCAGGTAAGAAGCTATTTGTTCCCTATCATATTGCAGTTTAGTACTGTAAAGTTGTTCGTAGAATTCAGAGAAGGTAGCCAAAATTTGGTCAGGTTGATTGACTATGGTCCCGGTTTTGTCCCTTAGCGGCCCCACAAATGTGTTTCCCCTTTGTGCTTTAGCAATCACCGCTAATAAATGACCCGCTTTTTCGCCCTCTTCAAAGAATCTCTGCTGTGTAAAAAGTCTTTTGTTAGTGGCCTGTTCCTTAATGTGAGAATCATATGCTTCTTGTGCCTCCCTCCATTCCAGTAAGTCCTGTGTATCCCCTGACAGTATGTATTTCTGTTCTGTCGTCTGGACCCGTTCTTTAAGAAAAATTTCAAATTGTGCCAACTTAATTTTAGATCTACTGACCCCCTGTATCAGTGACCCCCTCAGACAGGCCTTCATGGCATCCCAAACAGTGTTAAGCGACATCTCCCCCGTACAGTTGTCCTGAAAATAGTATTCAAGGGCTAGTTCAACCGGGCCCATATCTATAATCTGTAGCCAAAATGGATTGAAGGACCACAAGCTACGGGTACGATGAAGCCCGGGTAAAATATTAAGTCGTGTCAACAGTGGGGAATGGTCTGATAAACCTCTAGGAAGGTATTCTGTGTTTTCCACCATTGGCAGTATACCCTCCGAGCCCAAGATCAGGTCTATTCTGGACAGAGTGTTGTGTGTTTTGGAATAGCACGAGAATCGCTTGATTCCAGGGTTTCTGATTCGCCACAGATCTGAAAGTGCCAGTTCAGCCACCGTGTCCCCAAATTTGGAGTTATGATAGTGTTCTAAGTGAGTACCCGCATTGTGTTTGTCCCAATATGGGTGAATGATATTGTTGAAATCCCCCGTGCACACCACCTGTACATTGGGGGTCTTGCTAATCATTTCCGCAATTTTGTTCATAACAGTATTATTATATGGAGGTGGTATATAAACTGTTATCAGAAGGAGCTCCTTGTTAAATATTTTACAGTGCACGCAAATGAATCTACCTTCCTGATCTACTGTGGATGAAATGATCTCAAATGGGATTGCTCTGTGGACTAAGATACTGACACCTCTGGAATGAGCTGTGTAGGTTGAGTGGAAACAATGGCCCACCCATGAGCGATTCATGTATGCTATTTTGTCGCCCTCCAAATGTGTCTCCTGTAGGCAGATGATTGCTGGAAAGTGGGATTTTACCTGTTCCATTACTGCTACCCTTTTTGTGGGGTCCCCCAAGCCACGGACATTCCAAGAAAGAATGTTAATCCTACCCGCCATCCTGGTGGTATGCGTATGTAGTGCAAGCAGTCACACCCGGCAAAGAGTTCCAACCCTTCTCCACCTTCCTGAACCACATGAGAACCATTAGCAGACATAAATATAAAAGCATCATTAAAGCTGCAGAAACATTTCCCCCCTCCCCCCGCATCTAACAGTTGTCCCACAACATAAACGTTGAAACTGAGGCACCAGTCCATCCTGAAGCCGAAACAAGAGAGACAAAATTCCCGCTTCCCAAAATGGTTTAAGGCAAGGAAAGAAAAAAAAAAAAAAAGCCTGAGAACAATGAAAAATGCAGGGAAGTGAGAAAAATAAAAACAGTCTCTGGAAGTGAAAAAGGGAAAGAAAGGAAACCCAAACTCCTCTTCCAGGGAGTTCTGCTGGAACCAATCAATGGGTATCATAATAATTTTATCCACTGAGCCAGTCCTATGTAATCGCAGCAGACAGTGGAGTATTTGTGGCACCCCTGAGGATTCCTCAGCCAGAGGTGTGATGTCCCATTCTGGGTAAGGAAAGGAGTAAATGCCGGTCCACAGGCAAATTCACACTACACCCATTGTTAGGCACACACAGGGACCGGGGATAGTGGCAGCTACCCCCCATGCGTAAGACCCATCCCTTCTCCCATAGGGTGGGGTCTGGCAACTGGGTGGGTGGGAGGAGCCAACAGTTAGAGCAGAGACAGGAAGGTCAAGTTTAGTTAGTTGAGAAGGGAGAGTGAGACGTGAGGAGTGAAACAGAGAGAGAGAGGTTGAAACCTCAGAACAGCAAGAGAAAGTGAATCTTCCTGGTGGAGACCCTGGGGCCCAGCTAGGCCCAGGTGACACCACAGCAGAGAACTACAGAAAGGATTCCAGGGCCACTGCAAGGCTTTCAAGCTTGTGGCCTGTTCCACTGACCATCGGGTGGAGGGATCAGGCTGCATACAAGGAACGGTCCCTAGAAACTGGAGGAAGAGAAGTCATTTCCAAAGGTGAACACCGAGGCCCAGGGTGGTTGCAAGCGCCCAGAGCCACATCCCACTGTAGAACCCCTGGGAAGAGGGCAAAGTTCCATCCAGGCAAGCCTTCTTGTCCAGAACCTATAGTGGAGGCCAAGACAGGTTTATCCAGAAAAGTCAAGACTCTGAAGACAGCCCAGGGAAGGAACACAACAGAGGAGTGCACCGGCATTTACTCCCCAAATTACCCGGGATCGGCGGAGGTCCCTGACAGGGGATTCCAGCACACCAGTGGGCGACCAGTTCGCGACAGCCATGAACTAGTGAGTAAAACCTTGAAACTGCACCCCCTGGTGTTGCCTCTATTATTCCGCCTGCACTGCACCATTCACAACATCATCATAGACTTTAATAAGCACCAATGGTTGCCCCGGGGTACCGCTCCACCTGTGGGGAGCAGAACCATCCCAGCTGCCGTTACATCAGCCCTGGAGGCCCTATCCAGCAGCGGCGGCCCCTTAGCCGCAATCCACAGGTGGCGTCGCGAATAACCTACAAACTCTATTATTGATTACCATCCCCACCACTGCCATATTAGTTGACCCCGCCAGGGTCACGGAGTCGGGCCCCGTCACCACTGACTACCCCCGGACTAGTCCGGCCCGACACCGGGTGTCCCAAAGCCCTGGGGTGGGCGAGTCATATTCATCATCCATAAAGTCCTTAAAGGGTTACATATCAATGTTGTGGATTTTGCCTGAGCCGTTGCTCATTCATATCGAGCCATCTGAGAGCATCTTTAGGATTTTCAAAAAGAATGTCTCTTGCAGTGCAGCCACCCTGAGCTTCGCTGGGTACAGCATGGAGTACGAGACTTGTGCATTTCTCAGGCGTCGTTTGACATCTGTGAATTGAGCTCTTCTTTTTGAAATTTCAACTGAATAATCAGGAAAGAAGGATATTTTGTGGCCGTCCACCGTTATGGACCCTTTGTTTCTAGCCGCTCTTAGGATCGCATCCCGATCTCTATAATGTAGTAGTTTCACCAGGACAGGTCTTGGAGGAGCTCCCGGAGGGAGGGGTCTGGTGGGCACTCTGTGGGCTCTCTCTACAGCATACAGGGGGGATAGGACCTCTGCGCCAAATACTTTTTGCAGCCATCTCTCAAAGAATTCTGACGGATTTGTGCCCTCCGTTTTTTTCTGGAACTCCTATCAGCCGCACATTGTTTCTCCTCAATCTATTTTCTAAATCATCTGTCTTGTTAAGTAGAAATGCCAGTTGCTGATCATGCCTATGGGAGTCACGGGTAACCTGGGGCATTTTGTCCTCTAAGTCACTGATTCTCCCCTCTGACGCTGTTCTGTCCCCACTTAAAGGCGATTGAAGGCGCGTAGCTGTGAGATGTTGTGAGAATCTTACCTTCGTTTTTCCTATAGGTGAGGCAGACAGGACCAGAGCGTTCCAAAGTTAAACATGCACATGCTGAGATGAAACAATAGTGGTTTATTTTCTCCAAAGGTTAGGACATGCAGAGTACAGTAGTCCAAGTACCTGGCATTGTAGTTCTCTTGTGATGCTTGTTTCTGGAGTCACTAAGGTCAGAAGACTTTGCTTCAAACAGCTCCAATAAGGGATATGATTCTCACAAAAACTCTGGCTGGAACTGAATATGCCAGGAAGTGAGGTAAGAGGGTCAGCAGACACTCCCATGGGCTGGACAAAAGAAACAGAGGAGCCGAAAGGTCTGACCAGTAGATGGCAGCAGAGACAAGCATGAAAAACATTAAATAACAGTTTTAATTAAAACAATTAGGAACAGCACACTTCCCGTCTGAAATTCACTTTGGGGATTTCACTTATTGAGTCCATAATACAACCTGAAAGGAAAGGCACGTTAAATGCAAAAACAAGCTCAATTGAGTCCAAAACAAGAAAGATGGCTCAAAGTTCAGGTCCAGTAGCGTTCATCCCGTAGGGACGCCCTCTATAGGCAACAGCAGAGCAAGTTCGTGGATTGGCCTTGCAAAGGTCTTCGTCTCACCTTTCCTGATGACCTTTAGCTCCACCTTCCGAACATTGCCATCCTGACTAGGCAGTATCCTAGTAATCAGTCCCATAGGCCAGTCAGTCCTTTCTGTGGTCTGGTCTTTCATGTATGCAACCGCTGCTATGGCTTCTGTGGAGGCGTCTGAGAAGATGTGGAGTTCCTTCTTTATGCTAGAGGTGAGGGAGATTTTGATATAACATCTTGGGATGTGAATGTTGTTCAACCCACACAACGACTGTTTCAAAGCTTCCCATTTTTGCTGTTTGTCGGAAGGGAGTGGGGTATCCCAGTCCTTGACGGTTTCAGAGAATTGTCTCAGCAAGGATTTGCCTTGTATAGTGATAGGCACCACAAATCCCAGCGGGTCGAATAAGCTGTTCACTATAGAAAGGACACCACGTTTTGTGAATGGCTTGTCTGAGCAACTTACTTGAAATCCGAAGGAGTCGGCTGCAAGATCCCATCTGATGCCCAGGCTCCTCTGCACAGGTGGACTGTCTAGCCCCAAGTCAATGTCCTTGATCCCAGGGGCGTGATCACCCGACTCAAAGGCTCTCATTACGGTCAGGCTATTTGAAGCAATTTTGTGTAACCTAAGTTTTGCCTGGGACAGCATGCCTTGGGTCCTTTTGAGCAGGTCAATGGCTGCTTCCTCGGTGGGTAGTGATTTGAGCCCATCATCTACATAAAAGTCTTTCTCGACAAAGTCTCTGGTGTCTGTTCCATACTCAGACTCTCCCTCTAATGCGGTTCTCCGGAGGCCATAGGTTGCAACTGCGGGTGAAGGGCTGTTTCCAAATACGTGGACCCTCATACGATATTCCACCATCTCTTTATTGGTGTCATTGTCCTTGTACCACAGAAATCTGAGGAAGTTCCGGTGGTCCTCTCTGACTAGGAAACAGTGGAACATCTGTTCAATATCGGCAGTGATGGCGACAAGCTCTTTTCTGAACCTCAGCAATACTCCTACCAAGTTGTTTGTTAGGTTAGGACCTGTGAGGAGAACATCGTTAAGGGATACGCCTTCATGTTTGGCGCTGGAGTCGAAGACAACCCTGATTTGATTCGGTTTTCGTGGGTGGTATAAACCGAATGAAGGCAGATACCAACACTTTGTTTTTCTTCAAGAATGGAGCAGGTTCTGCGTGGTTGTTGCAGAATATTTGTCCATAAAGGCAACAATATGTTCTCTCATTTCAGGTTTGCTGTTCATAGAACGCTGAAGAGAGTTAAATCTGGTCTGAGCTTGAGCTCCGTTGTTTGGGAGTCTTACCCTGGTAGATCGGAAGGGTAATGGAGAGACCCAATGGTTGGTTTTGTCTTTGGAAAAAAACTCACAGTCCATTATTCCGATGAATTCTCTGTCCTCTACTGACAAGGCTACTTTATCGTCGTCCTTGGTTGTGAGAAAGACTGATCTTCCCAAGTTGTCGATATGCAGAGAAGAAGCGATGTCAGGTAGCTTTATTGTGTCTGGAGACTTCTCTTTCACTCCATAGTGATGAGGACATGGCTTTAGGCAGGTTGTGCGCCCATCTCCATGCACGTAAGTCTTGAAGGAATCAATTTCTGAACGATCAGCGCACACACTTCCTAGGACTACCCATCCCAAGTCCAGTGTCTGGGCGTATGGTGCATAGTCAGGCCCATTACACTGTTGTCGCACCTTGTGTACCCTTAGATTTTCTCTGCCGAGCAGGAGTAGAATCTCTGCGTTATTGTCCAGAGGTGGGATAATACTAGCGAGGTGTCTTAGGTGTGGTTGATGAAATGTAGCTTCTGGGGTAGGAATTTCATTCCTGTGGCTGGGTATTTGGTCACATTCAACTAGCATTGGTAGAGGTATTTCAGTCTTCCCATTGATAGGAGAAGCAATGAATCCCTGGGCTCTTCTGCCGCTAGTCTCTATGCGACCCGAGCAGGTGTTCAAGGTGTAGGGTTCTGATGGTCCATTAATTCCGAAGGCTTTAAAGAATTTGGTTCCTGCCAGGGACCGGTTGCTTTGGTCGTCTATGATGGCATACACCTTCATTGCCTTTTCTGGATGTCCCTCGGGATAAACCTTGATGAGGCATATTTGAGCACAACATTTCTGCATTTGGCCCACATACCTCTGAGCATGAGCAGGAGATGGCTGTGGTGGTGTCAGTCTGATTCTTGGACTCCCCGCCATGACTTGGAGTGGGAGCGGTGGTGACTGCAGCCGGTGTGTCTCTAGCTAGCTGGTTTGGGTGCATGGCTGAAACGTGTTTTTCGCTATGACACTCCTCACACTTGACGATGGATTTACAGTTCTTGGCCATGTGCTCAAGTGATGCGCAGCATTTGAAACAGATCCCAAGCTCTGTGAGGACTTTCTTGCGCCCTTGTAGGGTTTTGGATCTAAACTTTCTGCACTTGTTCAGTGAATGTGGTTTTTTATGCATGGAACCTTCTCGATTGAAAGACTTATCTCGTGATGAGATGGTGTACTGTTTATCTGTGGGTGCTGCAGGTGATGGTAGCTCAGTCTTCCTGACACTCACAGTGTTCTTAATGTCTCTGCGTTTGTGTATGGCACCTTCATACCTTGATGATGATGATGTTGCAGCTGCCGAAGTGTTGAACTCTAGGAAGTCGAGGCTGGGGTCGTTCCTCATCTGGGCCTGCTCGTCGATGAACTTGCAGAAGTGAATAAATGGGGGAAAGGTGACGTCATGCACTCTTTTGTACCTTGAGACTGACGTTGCCCATTTCTCCTGCAAACTGTATGGCAGCTTCACCACGATTGGGTTCACTCCATGGGCTGTATCCAGGTAGCACAGCCCAGACAGACGAGGGTCTCTTTTTTTGGCGAGCTCCAGCTCCATGAGCATATCACTTAGGTCTTGAAGCTTGTGGACTTCTTTAAGGTTGATCTTTGGGATGTCCTGCAGTCTCTTGAATAGTGCTTTCTCTATTGCTTCTGCGCTGCCAAAGGTGCGTTCCAGTCTTTGCCATGCAGCAGCGAGACTTGCTTCTGCTTGTCCCACATAGACAGTTCTGAGGCTCTTGATACGGTTTGTAGAGCCTGGGCCCAACCACTTGATCATGAAGTCGAGCTCCTGTTCTGCCGTTAAGTTGAGATTGGCGATGGCTGCCTTGAAAGTTGCTTTCCAGGCCCTGTAGCTCTCTGCACGATCATCATATTTCGTGAGACTAGTGTTGATTAGCTCTCTGCTCACCATGAACCTGGCAAACTCAGACATATCTGATTACTCACCACTTGTTGCCACAACGACTCGTGATACCCCATGGGGCGTATGGGCTGCCTGGCATGAATGGATGAGATGTTCCGGGGTAGAATGACGTTGCTGCAGGGTTGAGCTGTGGTTTAGCCTCTATAGATTCTGATGACCGCTGCTTGAGCTGTGGAAGTGGGTCAGGAAACACTTGGTTGCCATCTTGCCGTGGTGACTGTGTTTGAGAGGGCACCTCTTGGTGACTGTTATTAATTTGCTCGGGTGCTTTAGGTGGTACTGGCACTGGTAGAGGTAAATTGGAGGTTTCGGTGTTGTCGGCTTGGACGGTACTGCAAACCAGGGTTGCTACAGGTAACTGATTCAGTACATAGTCTCTTGTGCGATCAACTGGATTGTCTGCTTCCAGTGGTGGCGAGTGAGCTGGATCAGGACCTTGTATCAAAGCTTGCTCAAGTAGTCTCACTTTAGCTAGTGAAACTTCCTCTTCCATCTGTGACCGAAGAATCTTTATCCGAGCCTCCGCTTCTGCCCTTTTGGCTTCTGCTTTTGCAAGGGCTTCTGCCCTTTTGGCTTCTTACTCTACTTCTCTTTCTGTGAAGGAACGTCTCACCTTGGATTCCTCTGCTCTTATGCGGGCCTCTAGTATCCTGTCGCTCAGGGCTGAGCTTCTTGAGGATGATGACCCGAATGACCGAGAGGAACGTCTAGATGAGGTTGATCGGTGTGATCTGGTTTCTTGCTGGTGAGAGATATGGTGTTCGGCCTTGTCTATGGCATCTTGCACCTTGGCATCTCTTTCCTTGTCCACCTCTTCTGCCTTGCTCAGGTCTGAAAGAGCTTCATCAATTTTAGAGTCTTTTAGAAAGGTAATGTACCTTGTTGACAGTCTCTTGTATCTTTCATGAGCTGTGTTCAGCCGTTCCAGAGCAGCTTGTAAGCATGCGGCATCACCTGATGAGGATTCAAGTCTTGACATGTCATAGGTCACTCGTTCCCACTGTTCTTCCAGGTGTTCACATAGCTCATCTTTCATAGTGTGATAGTTTTCAGTGGCCTTTATCGTGGGTTTGGAAGAGCGCTTCAGTCGGACAACTTGGTCTGCTGGAAGCGCGGGATCTGCCTCCTGGGCTTCATAATGGACAGTATCAGATTGTATTTGCTCTGTTTCAGCAGTGGGGAACTGTCCGAGGTCTTTTTCGGCCATTTTGATTTAAGGTGTACTGTCTCTTTAAGAAACTTGACTTTTGAATACGGGTCCGAAAATTGTTGTGCAGCTCTGCAAGGACTCCCTGATGAAATTCCCAAGGTGTCTTTAGCAAAACTTGGGGTTCGCTGTCCAGCAATGTGCAGTAAGGAGATGTAATGTACTGCAAGTCTATAGAAGGGGTATAGCAAGAGGGAAACAGCAGGTGCATAAACTGTTCCTTTACAATGCAAGCAGAGGTGATACAGGACGTGGCAGATGGGAGAACTTCCCCTTAGGCTTGTCCAGGCATGCACTGTTGCAGGCAGAATAGTGCACAAGGCTTGTTTCTAGGCAGATTACAAGGGAAGTTACAGTGCTCTTATGGATCTGTAGCCCGGGTATTGAGCTGTTAAGCAGTCTTCTGACTGAGAAGTTTTGACTTTGGGCTGTTAAGCAGTCTTCTGACTGTTCTGTCCCCACTTAAAGGCGATTTGAAGGCGCGTAGTTGTGAGATGTTGTGAGAATCTTACCTTCGTTTTTCCTATAGGTGAGGCAGACAGGACCAGAGCGTTCCAAAGTTAAACATGCACATGCTGAGATGAAACAATGGTGGTTTATTTTCTCCAAAGGTTAGGACATGCAGAGTACAGTAGTCCAAGTACCTGGCATTGTGGTTCTCTTGTGATGCTTGTTTCTGGAGTCACTAAGGTCAGAAGACTTTGTGTTATGATCCGGAACCATGGAAGACCACCACAAATCATTGGCAAAAGGTGACAAGAGCAGTGGCAACTAATCTGGCCGCCATCCCCTTACTAACCATCACAACTAGAAGTAGCCGAGGGGTGAACTAACATCCTGTGCACCGCGAACGCAGCCAGAGAACTAACTATCCTAAAGGTAGGAAAGATGAATAACTCTCTGCCTCAGAAAATAGACAAGAATAGCAAGCCCCCCACATTCAAAGACTGCGGTGATATAGGAAAAACACAATACACAGGTAGATGACAGGATTATCAAAAGGTGAGGCCCCCGCTGACTAGAATAGGAAAGGACAGGAAAGGGACTGATGGTGGCCAGAGAAAAACCCTGCAAAATACCAACTTCCTGATAGTACAAAAAGGCCCTCAGATCGCTCGATCTGAACTCCGTCCTATACCAGGTGCCCTTGTCATACCAATGAACAGAAAACAAGAATTATAACAAATTCAACAAGCCACAAACACATGGACCCAAAGGAGCTATACTTCACACAGAACTGCAGGGAGTTCCTCAACAATCCACTTAGGGGGAAAATCCCTGGAAGGAAATAAACTGAAACCAATCACAACAAATGACAAACTCAGATAAGCAAAAGAACCAGACAATAAATAAAGAGCAAGCACTTATCTGGAGTAGATGTGGTGTAAAGCAGGATTAAGCAGGCTGGAGATACAAAGCACAACTGACATCCGGCAACAGCCTGCAGTCAGACCAGGACTTAAATAAGTAGAGAGTTAGCAAAGGAAACACCCACTGCACAACAAACCTGGTCCAAGTCCAAACCATTCCTGGCCACCAGAGGGAGCCTCCCAGCAGCCTAAACATAACTAACATTCACAACAACTTTGCTTCAAGCAGCTCCAATAAGGGATGTGATTCTCACAAAAACTCTGGCTGGAGAGACTTCCGGCTCCTGCGCTGATCATGTAGGACACAGGACGCCTGAGCTCTGTCATTCCCTGCAGTTCTGACACATATACCAGACAACCCACCAGCCTCCCCCGCTCCATACCACCGGTGAGTGAAGTTGCTGCATGCAGGGAAGCTCATGGGGAGCCGTGGAGATAATCAGTTGAAACAGCGGCGGTGAACTTCGCTCTCCCCCTCCCTCTCAAGATCTGGCAGCGTGATAAAGATGGCGCCGGAGCCTGCCCTGCACTAAAATCAGATCTGTACACAGAGAGCAGGACACAGCTGACGGCTTACCTTGCACAGATCACTGACTCCCCCAGTACTAAACAGTTAACCGGCAGCAGAATAATAAATCTCCTGGAGTCCTGATAAGATATCAGCAGCAAACAACCTACTGACAAGTTCTGCAAAGAGCAGAGTTAAAAAGCAGGGAATCCCTGGGCCCTTCCCCCATCCTGTACAGACCTGTGCATAAGCAGGTGCTGAATCTCTAGGCATACAGAATCAGTGCAAAGCTCTGGAGAAAGTGAAAGAAGCTGAAGGAGGGAAGTTTAAACATACATCCCTGCAAAGTTACAGGACAGTGAGAATTCATATAACTCTGGCAGGGGGGAGAAAGGGGTGAAAGTGAGAATAAACAAAAGGGGGAGCAGAATCAAGATTTGTCTGACAACCCACACTAAATCAGTGTCAAAACTTACGTCCCTTCATTCACTATTTGATGGAAAGATACCTGCTGCGCAGCAGCTCCAAAACACAAAATCCTCATACATCCAGCGTACAGTGTGAAAAAAAGATTGTGACTGCCCATACAGAATTAAGTGTCCCTCGGTCACCTGAAAATACTCATCAGATGGAGATGGAGGATTCCCCGGGGACCCCGGATGTATTCAAAACAATGGAGGGTATGGATTATAAGCGTCTGGCTGATGAAGTCGCCAATCGTTTGCTACCTGACATCTCCGCTACAATTAAAGCATCAATAGCAACAGCTCTCAGTGCCATACAGAACCAACTTGATGAGACGGTGGAACAGGTTGCGGCTATGGAAACCAGAATGTCGACGTTAGAGGAGGACTTCAGCTCTGACCACACTACAGTCATGCGTCTGGCCAGGGAGAATCTGATCCTGAGGGACCGTGTGGACGATCTGGAGAACCGCTCCAGAAGAAGCAATTTGCGCATTGTCGGCCTGCCTGAAACACACCCGGTTGGTGAGCTACGTACATTGTGTGAATCCACTATTCCTACAACCCTGGGAGTAGCAGGAAGGAGAAAAGTGGAAAGGGTGCACCGCATTGGTCCGCCAAGGAGAGGTGATGAGAGTGAAAATAACAGACGCCCAAGACAAGTCATAATGAAATACTTGGACTTCTCCGATAAACAGGAAATATTACAGGCATACAAGAAATTGAAACATCCCTTGGAGGTGAAAGGCTCGCGCATCTTGCTCTTCGAGGATTTTTCTGCGGAGGTCACACGGCAGCGGAGGGCATTCTCATACATATGCTCTGCCTTATTTAAGAGAAATATACGCTTCCAGTTAAAGTACCCGGCAACGTTGATTATCAGACATCAGGATGGATCCTACAATTCTTTCTCAAGTCCAAAGGAGGCAGAGGCCTTTATTGAGCGGATCAGCAGTCCTCGTGACCTCAGGAATTCTCCAGTACAAGGGCGCAACGACTCACCGAACCAGAGAGTGACCAAAGGGAGCTCTGTGAAGCACGCTACAGCTTCCCCGAAGGACCGGAGACAACAAAACAAGGAACTTAAGGGAACCTGAGACAAATAGACAAATGTCGGATGTGTAAAGTTCAAGGTGGGACTCCTATTTTTGATTTAGGCTGGAGAAGCCGCAGTGGAAAAAGTTCAAGAAATCTGAGGCGGAGGAAAGGAAAGAGAACCTTTTTTTTTTTTTTTTTCTCCTTCTCTCTCTTTCTTTGTAGGTGGGACACTCCTTTATATTGGTTAAATGCTATACAAGTATAAGGTTGACTGAGCTTGGAAAATGATCAGAAAAAAGTGAAGTCTGAGTATTATGGTATAGTTGGGGGGGTGGGGAGGCAGATGTTTGAAATGTTTGGGGATTTTGGATTCAAGTGAAGTAGCAAAGATTTTACACAGAGTTATTATTATTACTACTACTCTCATTATTGCAAGTGAGCACTATGTTCAATTGTCTAATTGGTTGAATTTTTTTTTGGCAAGGGAGGGCAGCAAAAACATGGTAAATGAAAGGCAGGATTTCCATTTATTACGTGTGCTTTATGAGAATAGTCACCTGGAATGTTAAGGGGTTACGTTCCCCCCAAAAAAGAATTAAGATATTACGCCACCTTAATCGCCTCAAACCGGACATTGCGCTCCTTCAGGAAACTCATCTGGAAGGTTCAGACATGCAGAGGATGGGGAAATTGTGGGTTGGAGGAGTCTATGGGTCATCTTCAGTTAAAAGGAAAGCAGGGGTTATTACATTAGTCAGTAGGAGATTACAACATCAAGTCCTGGAAACATATGCGGACACGGAAGGTAGGGTTCAGATGGTCTCAGTGGAGATACCTGGAGGAATTTATAAAATCTTTAATATTTATGCCCCGAACGAAAACAACAAATCATTCTTTCAACGACTTGAGGCCAAAATTTTAGAACATGCCCATTTTAATCTAATAATTGGGGGGGATTTCAACTCGGTGGTATCTGTGCTAGAGGACAGGAAAAATGCTAAAGGCCCCCCAAATGTACCGCGCTGCCATGATAAAGTTATGCGTCCTCTGTTAAATGCCACGGCCTTGTGGGATGCGTGGAGACTATTGCACCCTCAGGATAGGGAATTTACGCACTATTCACATGCTAATAGCTCCTGGTCTCGCATTGACTACTTTCTTATTTCAGGGAACCTGGTATGTGCGCTCCACTCAGCTACTATCCAGGATTTGGTGATTTCTGACCATGCCCCGGTGGTGCTAGACCTAGCAAACATTTATCCCAGAGGAACGGACTATCTGTGGAGATATCCTTCCTTCCTTAAAGATAACGAAGATTTTTCCTTGAAATTAAAGGAATGGTGGACGGAATTTATGGTACATAATGATCAACATAAAGACACACCTATGTTATTATGGGACACGGCGAAGGCAGTATCACGGGGCAGAACGATAGCACATGTTTCCTATTTGAAGAAAAAGGCTCATCTTAAATTTACTGAAACCTCCCATAAATTGAGGGAAGCATATACTTCTTTTTCAAAAGCATCCTGATAGGGACCATAGAGATAGATGGGTAATAGCCCAAAGAGCTTTTAATGGGTGGGCGGAAAAACGGGAACAAATGGCTAGGTCAATGCAAGAAGCTACATTACATCGCTTTGGAAATAAAGCAGGGAAAATACTGGCCAACTTAGCGAAAAATAGGATTATAACTCAGGGACCCATGCAAATAAAAAATCAAAAGGGTGAGATACACAAAAACCCTAAGACAATAATTGAGACTTTAGGCACGTATTATAGAAACCTTTATTCGTCGGAAAAGCGAGACAAATTTCCCGATAATAATCTTTTATCTAAAGTGACACTACCTCGACTCACAGAAGAGCATCGCACTTTTCTGAATGCCAAAATTACGGGGGAAGAAGTATTGGGGACAATCAACTCCATGCATAATTATAAAGCCCCTGGCCCTGACGGATTTACGGGAGAATTCTATAAAACAGTAAAGGAAGAGATCTTACCTACATTACTAGAGCTGTATAATAGCATACTAGACGGTAATGCGTCTTTCCAAAATAATAACCGGGCATATATAAAATTTGATCCCTAAACAGGGGAAGGACCCGAAGGATCCGGGTTCGTATAGGCCCATATCACTTATCAACCTAGATATGAAGATAATGTCAAAGATTATGGCAAATCGTCTAGCTATAATTCTTCCCCAACTGATTTCCCCAGCACAGGCCGGTTTCATTCAGAAAAGATCAGGGACACTAAATATTAGAAAAGTTCTTCTTGTCCTGGATAGGGTTAACCTTCGGCCTCTGAAAGGAGAATCTCCCGCTTTGCTTACAATAGATGCCGAGAAAGCCTTTGACAATATTGAGTGGTCATGGCTTTATAGAGTTCTAGATGAAATGCGTTTTTCGGGGTCATTTTATACCTACATTAGAGAAATTTACACAAATCCGAAGGCTCAAGTTTACATTCCAGGATATCTGTCAGCCCCTTTTCCGTTACTGAAAGGAACCAGACAGGGTTGCCCCCTTTCCCCATTACTTTTTAATCTGGCTCTGGAACCATTGGTACGATTGTTATCTACACATAGCACCTTCCAGGGTATTTCTGTAAATAATAGACAAATTCAGTCAGCTTTTTTTGCGGATGACATTTTGCTTTTCCTTTCGAATCCAGCTCAGCAGGTCCCCGAGATTTTACAAATTTTGCGAGAGTTTGGAGCGTATTCAGGCTTCAAGATTAATTTGTCAAAGTGCGAGCTCCGATACCTGGGAGGGACAAATGTTCAAACACGGGAGCAGAACCCTTTTGAAGGAATTACAGTGGCTAAGTCATATATCACATACTTGGGAGTTAAAATAGGTAAGGTTCCGGCAACCCTTTATAGTCTAAACTATCCACCCCTTCTGAGCCAAATAGAGCAAGATCTTAAAAGATGGCACGACCTTCCATTGAACCTAATTGATAGAGTCCACCTAATTAAGATGATGTCGATATCAAAATTAATGTATCATCTTCAAACACTTCCCCTGCTTCTCAAGCATAAAGATATTGTCCAGCTAAATAGAGCTTTTTCACACTTCATTTGGAGGGGGAAACGCCCTCGTATAGGGCTTAAGAAGTTGATGGCATCTAAGGTTCATGGAGGTCTGAGTTTGCCGAACATTCGGGGTTACAATATAGCCTGTTTGACTAGATATATATTGGATTGGATTAAAGGCTCTAGGCATTATTCAGCGTTGGAGCTTGAGAGAGACTATGCACAACCTTGGGATCTGGTGGCATTGCTTCATACTAGGCAGGCTAATCTCCCAGTGAAAATCAAGCACTCTTCCTTATTTAAAGACACGATTGCAGCGTGGAAGGCGTTGAGGAAAAACTACAAACTTCCCCATAAAATATCCAAATACTTGCCTATATGGGGGAATCCAGAGTTTGTGCAGGGGACAAGCAATAAGCTGTTTGAAGAGTGGAAGGTGAGGGGTATAAGGACTGTTGCTCATCTCTTGCACACCTCAGAGCCTAGATGGTTGAGTAGAGACGAAATTATAGCGCAGTATGGCCTGGGGCCTAACCAAGTAATCCAATATGACCAAGTGAGATATAGTATTATGACTCAGTTGCATGATGTGACCCAGGAGGTAGTATTTAACTCTTTTGATTGTCTGGTAAAGAACTCAATAACTTCATCATCTATCTCTTTTCTTTATGGAGCCATGCGTGATCTATTAATAGGACAGCACCCGGAAGGTTTATTTAAATCTTGGGAAAAACAATTTGAGGACCCGTCTATGGGGGTAAAAATTAGGGGAGGGTGGAATGCTCTTCGTAAATCAATTTTAAATGAGAATTGGCGAGAAACCCAATTTAGAATTATGCACAAGGCAATTTATGGTTTTAATCTCCCTCCATCAGCAACAAAGCCAGACAGGCTTACGTATTGCCCTAAGTGTAAGAGTAGTGGAACTGATCTCCTTCACGGGTTGTGGTCCTGCCCCCATTTGAGTCCATTATGGTCACAGATCAAAAGTTGTATACAAAAGGTGTGGGGTCTTGAAATTCGGCTCTCACCTGGGTTCGCTATTTTTCACCATTGGGAGGAGGGGAACGATACCAAAGGGAAGATGACTAACCCACCCAGACTTATACATGTGATACTTCTGGCAGCCAAGAGAGCGATACTAAAAAATTGGTTGGAGTCTAGGGTCCCCGCGATTGAAGAGATCTTGGGTCAGCTCATGCATCTTCTTGAAATAGAAGGATTGGATGCAGAAAGGAGGGCGGATAGAATACGACAGCACTTTAACAAATGGAAGAAATTCATACTGGCCTATTGTACTCGGGAGGAGATAGTCAGGATTATGTCACCTTTCAAAGACACAGTCTGGTATCATACTGAAAAATTGAAGGATACATTGGATGGCTTGGAGGTGGGGGAGGAAAGGCCGAAAGCTGACTAAAAGGAGAGGGGGAAATAACCGATTTGAGTGGGACTTCTTTATTGTATGTCATTACCATGTTGACAAGGGTTCAATGGGGGGAATGATAAGAATGATGGGTTAAGGGGTCGCTGCTTTCCTTTGCTTTATCTTGCCATGTTACGGTTATTGATTTTAAAAATTGGTATGGAATTTGGGATGATCAAACATGACAATGTAATGTTGAATTTACAATGCTGAATTCGCTTATGCCAGTGTTATGTTATTGAAAAATTTGAATAAAAATATAGTTAAAAAAAAAAAAAACTCTGGCTGGAACTGAATATGCCAGGAAGTGAGGTAAGAGGGTTGGGCTGGACAAAAGAAACAGAGGAGCCGAAAGGTCTGACCAGTAGATGGCAGCAGAGACCAGCATGAAAAACATTAAATAACAGTTTTAATTAAAACAATTAGGAACAGCACAGACGCCGTCATGCAGTCGTTCACTTTTTGGAGGCTCTGTTTCACATCTGATAACTCCTCCATGATTTGGCCCATCTGGAAGCTGAGGGATGTCATTGTGGAGCCATTTTGAGCTATAGCTGCAAGCACGTCTTTCAGAGTGGGCTCAGCACCCTGCAAAGTTGTGGCAGGCTCAGGGGGACATTTATTATGCATGGATACAGGGAGCTCCAGCTTGTTATGCAAGCCTTGCTGTAATAACAATGAGTCTGCACTATTTCCTCCTTCCTCCTCCACTGCATTGTGAGGGCTGTGCTGCCTGGAGCTCCCCAGTTCAGCTCCTTCATCCCTGTGTACCGTGGGAGCCCTGCATTCTGTGCCCCTGGCATACTCAGACAGTTATTCAGCAGCATGCATGGCTGCAGCTCTTCCTACTTTGGAGGTTGGTGTCTGTGTCCCACCACCATTTTGTGCAGTACCTTCCATTCCTGCCGCCGCCTCCTTCTGCCTCCTGCTCGTCCCCCCAGCCATGTAACCTCCGTCCAAGCTGTGCAGTAAGTGCAGGGTGGTCTCTGTTTGCTGCACGGATGATTTTTGTCCTCTCCATGGCCCAGTGGAAGTCAGGATAATCAGCAGTTCCAGGAGCTCTCCTCTAAGCTTCATCTCACATCTCAGGCCAGGCCACACCCACTTGGATAAGATTCTTAATCCATTTGTTACTTCCTTGCCCTCTTACATTCGGGACAGTCTACATTTCATCACTAGAATTGAGGAGGTAACAGTGGGGCCAGGAACATTCTTAGCCAGTATTGATGTTGAGACACTTTATTCTTCCATCCCGCACGACCAGGGAGTGGATGCTGTACAGTTCTTGGCAACCAGGGGACCGCAATTTGATGCCCATAACAACTTGATTTTGTCACTTCTACGTTTTGTTTTGCAGAATAACTACTTCTTGTTTGATGTCTACCACCTGCTCAGGGGCACAGCAATGGGGAGCCCCTGTGCTCCCTGTTACACTAACTTGTTCCTGGGCTGGTGGGAGGACACCATTGTTTTTCATGAATCCATGGCTGTCTATACCGATATGATTGATTTATGGACTCGGTTCATTGATGACGCTTTTTTACTGTGGAGGGGTCCTGGTGAGTTGTTTATTGAATTTGTAAACAACCTAAATTCGAACTCTTTGGGCCTCACATTTACTTATGTCGTCCACCCTGTTAGTCTGTCTTTTCTGGATTTGCTTGTTTCTATTGACCCGGAGGGCAAGCTCAGAACCACCATTTTCAGAAAGTCTACAGCCACGAATTCACTCCTCAGTTGGGACAGCCATCATCCCTTACCTCTCAGACATGGTATCCCTAAGGGATAATATTTACGCCTGAGAATGAATTGTTCTGATCGGAGTGAATTCGTGGAGAAGGCTAATGATTTGAGGTATCGGTTTTTGGAAAAGGGCTATCCGGACCATGTCTTGAGGTAGGCCTATAAACACTCTTTGGAGCAGGATCGAAACAAGCTCCTATTACCTCAGTCGAAACTAAACCAAGACCAAGAGGGTGGTGTTAGGCTTATTACCACCTATACGAAGGGTGCCTCTGCTGTCAGACGTATACTGGAGCAACACTGGGGCATCCTTGGGATGGACAATGATCTTGTGGACTGTCTGAGGTCGCAGCCCAATATCACTTTTTGCAAAAAACGTTCCCTGGGTGACCGACTAACATATAGCCATTTTGTGACATCGAGTGGTGGTGGCACATGGATCCCGACAAGGCCATCTGGGTGTTTTAGATGTGGTTCATGTGTTGCTTGTGCCCATATCAGCACGGGTAACAGCTTTACAAGCACATCTACTGGTGAATCTCTCTCGATTAGAGACTTCATCAATTGCAAAACAAAAGGTATTGTATACCTGGCCACATGCCACTGTGGTATACAATATATGGGTAAAACCATACGTAAGTTCCGGAGACGAGTGGGCGAGCACATGGGGGATATCCGGAATGATCATGATACCCCCATTGCCAGACATATGGATGTACAGCACAACTCTAACAGGGAAGGTATCTCCTTCATGGGTATCTTGAAAGTCAAAGCATCTCCTCGAGGTGGCAATCTGGATCGCATCTTGTTACAAAAGGAGGCAAGGATGATATTTCGCCTTAATACTTGCCGTCCAGAGGGTCTTAACGACCAGATTAATTTTGACTGTTTTATTTAGTTCCTTGGCCTTGTGAACAGCTGGTAGTGTTTCGTCTTTTTGACAGTGAATTTGGCTTATTGACCAATTAGTATATTTTGCCTATTACTGTATCTGCCGATACTCTATTATGAGGTCTTTTTGGCTAGTTGGGGATAATTATCTGGATAGGTTCATTTATTTTTGATGTTTAATCCCTATCATTATGTTTAACATGTCCTTGTTTAGGATACACTATTATGATATCTTGAGCCCCTTTCTTTGGTATATGACTGTTTTTAAGTAAACAGTCCTTTTTATGTGCCTTTCTTAAATTTACCACTTTGGTCCATTCCTAGAATTTGTGCCTTTAATTCTTGAATACCTACAAGTCCATTGTGTGAGTACAATTTACTATTAACATCATTCCACATTCTTATACATACTTATGGAGATGGCTACATTATTGTTGTCGTGATTTAACTATTTGTGTATTCACCTTGCTAGTATGCTGTCCACATTGTTCCAATGTTGGCTATATTCTCTATGCAAAATTTCTTATTTTTCCATGTTGATGGCATAGTTAATATGTTGATTAAATGGTTAATTGTTAGGCGCCATCAGCACTATGGTTTTATCTGTATCAGACCCCTAAATTGTAGCTTGGTTTTGATTTTGATCTGCGCATGTGCGGCATTAGGTGTCCCATGTGGTATAAGCGCCCGTTGTCATGCTATCTAGAAACAAAATTTTGCCATGTCTTTTGGGCATCTCAATGTGGTGCGCGGTAGTTGTATGTCCGGGATATTGTATTAGATCCCAGACGCGTCATCATCATGTGACCGATACTTCGTGACCATACCATTTGACTCCGTTTGTCCCACATCGTTATCTGGGACACGGGGTGTGTCTTTACGCGTCACCATCATGTGACCCGGTTAGTGTATGTGGATGGCTTGATCCTGTGCATCCCACTCTGGAACGCACAGACGCGGCCTCTGATGCGTCACTATCATGTGACCCCGGTCCTGTGCGTCCCACTCTGGGACGCACGGGCGCTGCCTCTGATGCGTCACTATTACGTGATCCCGCTATTAGTTTTACCCTGTGCGTCCCACTTAGGGACGCATAGGTGCGGCCTCTGTCACGTTACCATTGTGTGACACGATTCGCTAACATGGACGGCTCGGTACTGTGCGTTTCACAGTGGGACGCATAGGCCTGGCGTCTCACTGTGGAATGCGGTGACGTCTGAGATACCTGAAGTGATCTCAGACGCGATGGTATTGGTTCATCAGCGCCATAGATTGGATGTGGAAGTGCCTAGCACAAGACATGTGAAGGTAATTACTAATTGTTTTATAGGTATAAACTAGGGGTGGGCCAAGTATCAGTGTACCACCGTCTATCTTTGCGCACACAGGTTTTTTCTAAACGTGTACCATCTGTACCAATCCCTGCCACTGCAGGTTGAGATATTTTGTTTCTCCCCTGATGAACTCTCCATATTGAGAGGGAAACGCGTCGGGAGGGCGTTTCCTTAATTTTTATGAGGTAGTGGGGCAGACAGCTTACTTGGGCGCTGCCCTTGTCAGGGCGGAAGCTATTACGGGGCACGACAGGGATATTTACACAACTATCCGTCTGCTGACCCTGGTTCTTCCGGCCCATGTTTCCTCTCCTATTTGATTGGTGCCTTTCCTTACCTGTGGAGAAAGATCGGGTGAGATTGTTCCTTTTTCTCTTTGGCACTTATGTTTATATTATGCACTGCACTTTTTTACCATTTTAATATTTATAATTAAATGTTAAGTTTTAGTCCCTGCTACCGCTATTGGTTCCTTCAGGACAATTGGGCGCTATTTTTCTGCATTGCAGATTTTGCTTTCTCGTGGAGAGACTGTGCGAGCAGCAGCAGGCAATAGTGGAGTTACAGCTGCAGCACGCATGGCAGAATCACTTTGTGGACCAACACCACTTCACTACTAAGAAGTGTGCCTACATGCAGGACCTGTGTACCATGTTGCACTGCTTTGAATACTTTGAATGCTTGGAAAAAATAGCTGTCACTATTTTTCAGAGGGTCTGTAGCTTTTAGTTTTTAACAAAATTCTACTTGTCAGTGTGCAGCCGGGTCTATGGCTTCAATTTTAAAAAAGAAAAAACATGAGTAGTCCCTGTGCACCAGTATTGCGGCTTAATATGTCACAAACCTGTAACTGCCCTGCAGCAGGCACAGTGTTGTGGAGCTCTGAAAACCATCTGTATTACTAGTCTGTGCAATTTTGGCTCTTAGGATCAACCGGGTAAAGAGGCTGTTTAGGGACCTTTTTAAAATAGGTTTTCTGCAGGAGAGGGGAATCTGGAAATGTTAAACTGCAATACACCACCAAATGATGACAGCTTGTTGTTGCCTCTGCGCAGCGTGGCTAACGTGAGCAAATCTTTGCTGCAGCGACTACCAAGTGACCTCTAAGCTCCCCTTACTGTTACCAGTGCTGATTACTGGGTGGCCACCCTTCTGGATTACTACGTTAAGGTGCCATGGTTTTTTTTCATCACTGAAGCGTGGCCAAGTCCCCTCTTCATCACAGCCACAGTAACACCAAATCCAAAAATGGAAACAGAGTTTTTATTCCATTATTCAAAGCTGTCATATTCAGACAGCGCATCCTGCTTTGAACAATAATTTTTTCAAAATAAATACTTCACATTCCCGGGATAGATATTAATCCACATGGGTGAGCTGCTTCAAGACTAAAGACCCTGTCACACACACCGATAAATCTGTGGCAAATCTGTGGCAAATCTGTGACAGATCTGTGGCAGATCTGTGGCAGATCTGTGGTTGCAGTGAAATTGTGGACAATCAGTGCCAGGTTTGTGGCTGTGTACAAATGGAACAATATGTCCATGATTTCACTGCAACCACAGATTTGCCAAAGATTTATCTGTGTGTGTCACGGGGCCTTAAATAGTTGGGACTGGCAGTAGCAAATCTACTTGGCGAACCTCCAGCGCAATTCCAAATTCAACTATGAGCTTTTTAAATGCAGCAATTAGATTGTTGCACTGAGCAGAAAATTGGCTCCTGTGTGCAAAATGTTAAAAGAGACAGCCTAAAGGGTGCTTTACACGTTGCGACATCGCTAGCAATAGCTAGCGATGTCGTGCTTACTAGCACCCGCCCCCGTCGTTCGTACGACATTTGGTGATCGCTGCCATAGCGAACATTATCGCTACGGCAACGTCACACGCACATACCTGGTTAGCGACGTCACTGTTACCGCCGAACAATCCCTCCTTCAAGGGGGAGGTGCGTTCGGCGTCATAGCAACGTCATTAGGCGGCCGCCCAATAGCAGAGGATGGGCGGAGATGAGCAGCCGGAACATGCCGCCCACCTCCTTCCTTCCTCATTGCGGGCGGCCGCAGGTACGAGGTTGTTCTTCGTTCCTGCGGTGTCACACATAGTGATCTGTGCTACCGCAGGAACGACAAACAACATCGCAACTGACCCAAACAACGATTTTTGGTAAGTGAACGACGTGTCACAGACCAACGATTTTTGTTTCTTTTGCGATCGTTTAAGGTCGCTCATAGGAGTCACACGCTGTGATGTCGCTAACGGCGCCGCATGTGCGTCACAAACACCGTGACCCCGACGATATATCGTTAGCGATGTCGCAGCGTGTAAAGCACCCTTAAGAGTTGGTGAATTGCTGAAAGTGCAGAGTTGGCTCCTGAGGAGCATAGACATCTTTCATTAAGTCAGGCACCTGTCTCTTCTGGTTTTGAGCACTCTGTTTGATGGAGTTTCGTGGCCCATCTCTGTTTTAATTGGGTGTTGTGTGGTGGATCTCGGGCAATCTTGGCTGTGAGAGTTAACCTGTTAAAGAGGCTGTTTAAGGGACTTTTTTTTACAATTCGGTGGTCTGCGGTGGAATACAGGCTCTGTAAGGAGACCTGGGAATACTGTCTCTGTAAGGTGAACTGGGAATATGGGAATACTGTCTCTGTAAGGTGAACTGGGAATATGGGAATACTGGCTCTATAAGGTGAACTGGGAATACTGTCTCTGTAAGGTGAACTGGGAATATGGGCTCTGTAAGGTGAACTGGGAATACTGGCTCTGTAAGGTGAACTGGGAATACTGTCTCTGTAAGGTAAACTGGGAATACTGGCTCTGTAAGGGCTTTTTTAAAAATTGTTGGTCTGTGGAGAATCTCTCAAATCCATCTCTGTGGGGTAACAATGTTGAGGTTTTGCATTTACTTGCTATGTAACCATAATTGCTGTGGTGACAGAAGCCATTTAAGTAATTTACCTATCCACATTTGTTTGCAGGGCAATTACCGTGATCTTATCGCCATTTAGCTTCCTTTTACAGCCCTGAGCCCTTACTACGACCATTTTACAGAACAGAACTTAGGCTCCCCATTGACTTGTATGGGGTTCGTTGTTGACGGTCAAGTTCTGCTGCAAACACACTTGTGTCTGGGGTGGGGGTTTGTCCATGGGTTCATTCATCACTAATGATAACTACAAGATTCTTATTGTTTCTCCCACTGAGAACAATGAATCCATCTTCCTAGAATCCCGGCATCTTATTGATGGATCTTCCTTCTCTCCTTTCTCCTGAATGTGCTGATAGGGAAGTTTTTATCCAAAGTTCGGCACAGAGTAACTGTAACATATGAGAGAGGTTAGAATTACCCCACAGTGGGTAGCTGGAGGCCGAGCAGCCCTCCCACGTGATTTCCAAAATTCAATTAGTGAAAAAAACAAGAAAAGTAATTAACACATAAAGTTTTGATATTTTTACCTTCAAGAGCCTGAAAGATATTTTCTCAGTTCACAATTCTACAAATGTCCATTATATAAGAACTTGTACTGGAGCCATCCATTGTTGAGTTCGAGAGGCAGAAAATTAATGTCTAATATTTGTTCAAGAAATTCATCTGACAGAAAATATTGGCCCCTACAATAGTTTGGATTGCTGAGAGCCCCCGAGCCACATACTCTAATTACTCCAGATGTGTCACTTCTAGTTACTAAATCAATCATGGTGGAGGCTGTCTGGGTGGAGGGCGATCATTTTAGTAGATGTGTTATTGTGTATAGTCAAAGTTTTTATCTATAGTAGCTCTTATGTCTGGCGCCTTCTCTCTGCTGCGATGAGTGCCCTCCTTGTTCGCAGGCCCATATGGATGATGTGTCCTCTGTGATCAACACAGGTCGGCATTGCCGTCTTAAGCAGGCGCAGCCTGCTGAGGGGAAATCAAAGTAATGTAATGTAATGCGCAGGCGCGAGGAAAGGTTAAAGACTGCCCGCACATACGCACTACAAAAGAGCAGATCAAAGTGCGCCTGCACAGGACCGCAATTCCGATCTGTGTGGATGACCTAGGACGCGTCATCCACATTGGGCTGGCAGAAGGTGGACAGCCGTGGAGACCAGCGACATCCATCGGACCGGACCCCCTTCAGGTGAGTATTATAAAAGTGTTTTTTTATGTTGTACAGAGCGGCCTGGACTCTTACATACAGTATTTTAGAATGCTAAATCAAACCAAAAAAATGGAGTAACACATCCACTAAAATCTATAAGTTATTGAAAATTTCTTTTAAAAATCGCATATATCAAATAACAGTACAAAGGTAAGGGGGAGGGGGGGAGATATAAGGGGGAGATTATAGACATAAATCCCACTAGTATGGGAGGAGAACCAAGAAAGTCCAATTACATTCAAAAGGAAAATCTCTGACTACAAAGCATCAGTCTCAGGTTGGGATAGGATAGTGTGTGTATGTGTGTATGTGTGTGTATGTGTGTGTGTGTGTGTGTGTATGTATGTATAATATATATAATGTGTGTAATATATATATATACACATTATCCTGCCCCAAGTAGCATTATGCAGCCCCACGTAGCATTATACACACCCACGTAGCATTATGCACCCCCACATAGCTCCATACACCCCCCATAGCATGCAACCCCAACAGTACAACCGTGTACTAAATAAATACATACTCACCTCTCCTTGTTCCCCTGCCTCTGCTCCTCATTTGCCAACTGTGTCTGTCCTGTGCACATATCAACACATGATGTCAATGCTGTGCTAAGCTGTCAGAGCACAGACACAGCGGGACAACGATGAGAGGGAGCACTGCACTCAGTCTCATCATTGCTGTGGGCAGCCACGGCCGGCCGCCCCCAGCTCACAGACTCCATAACAGTGACGTGGCCTGCCTCTATTGGCAGTACGCCACTGGTGATGTCACCGCTGTGCTGAGCTGTCAGAGCACAGACACAGCGGGACAATGATGAGAGGGAGCGCTGCGCTCTGTCTCATCATTGCTTTCAACTGTATCAGCATCTGTGGTGCTGATACATTTGAAAGTGCGATCATGGGCGGGGCCCAGTGCCGGCGCTGACATACAGGCCCCATACCAGTGACGAAGGTGAAGATGAGGGAGTAGAGTTTCTTTAAAGGTCTTGTAATAAGAGATCGGTAGGCCATCTGGGCCAGGGCTTTTCCCTATGGGGCACTTTGACCTGATCGACTGGAGCTCCTCAATAGAAAATGGCCTGTTCAGATTTGTTATATTGGTTGTGTTGAGCGTTGGAAGACGTAGTTCTGACAGAAAAGAGATTATGTCCCGTTGTCTTTTATCTGCTTGTTCTGGTGTCTCATGCTCTCGAATGTGATACAAGGAGGAGAAATATTTGCTAAAGGCATCAGCAATAGCTTCAGTGTCTGCAAGTATTTTGTTATTTGAATCTTTTAAAGAATAAATGTAAATACGTGCTTTCCTTTTTTTGATCAGGGAAACCATAAGTTTAGATACTTTAGGCCCCGTCACACTAAGCAACATCGCTAGCAACATCGCTGCTAACGAACAACTTTTGTGACGTTGCTAGCGATGTTGCTGTGTGTGACATCCAGCAACAACCTGGCCCCTGCTGTGAGGTCGTTGGTTGTTGCTGAATGTCCTGGGCCATTTTTTAGTTGTTGCTCTCCCGCTGTGAAGCACACATCGCTGTGTGTGACAGCGAGACAGCAACAACTAAATGTGCAGTGAGCAGGGAGCCGACTTCTGCGGAGGCTGGTAACCAATGTAAACATCGGGTAACCAAGAAGCCCTGTCCTTGGTTACCCGATATTTACCTTTGATACCAGCCTCCTCCGCTCTCACTGCCTGTGCTGCCGGCTCCTGCTCTGTGCACATGTAGCTGCAGCACACATCGGGTTAATTAACCCGATGTGTGCTGTAACTAGGAGAGCAAGGAGCCAGCGCTAAGCATTGTGCGCTGCTCCCTGCTCTGTGCACATTTAGCTGCAGCACACATCGTGTAATTAACCTGATGTGTGCTGTAACTAGGAGAGCAGGGAGCCAGCGCTCAGTGTGCGATGCTCCCTGTTCTCTGCACGTGTAGCTCCGTGCGGTGGTAACCAAGGTAAATATCAGGTTGGTTACCCGATATTTACCTTAGTTACCAAGCGCAGCATCTTCCACGCGGCGCTGGGGGCTGGTCACTGGTTGCTGGTGAGCTCACCAGCAACTTGTGTAGCCACGCTCCAGCGATCCCTGCCAGGTCAGGTTGCTGGTGGGATCGCTGGAGCGTTGCAGTGTGACATCTCACCAGCAACCTCCTAGCAACTTACCAGCGATCCCTATGGTTGTTGGGATCGCTGGTAAGTTGCTTAGTGTGACTGGACCTTTAGTCTCCATGTACAAAGAGGCGATTCCTCCAGTTCATGTAGAACTTTGCAGACTGTTTGTTTAAGATATCTCTGAGCCTTTTGTCTTAATTGTGTAAAAAGGGAAGGTATCGCGGTTTTTTATTTTTGCATTAAAAATTGTGATTATCAAATCAAGTATTTCTAATACAAAATGAAAATCGCAGCTTATTTAGTTTTTATTTAATTCTTATTTTACTGGAGGCACTGGGGGCTGCCATGCTGGATTTGCCGTGTGTGTAACGACAGTAACTCCTTCCTTTATGGCAGCCCCTGTGCATAGACTCTGATAGTCGGGCTATGCCGTACGTTACAGTGGGCGTCTGCTGTGACCTGGACGCGCCCCCTGGGCTGTCCAGTTCACAGCAGAGGGAGGAGACCAGCGTCATTATTGTGGAGCTCACAGCGTGTGCTGTTTGCTCCACTTTATCCCTGTCAACCGCCGGGATGTGTGAGTACGGGCCTCCTCCCCTGTTAGTCTCCGGTGACATCCCATCCCTCCGTTCTCCCCAGCCCCTGCTCTGCCCCCGCTACAGAAGCCGCCCCTCCCCCCCGCCATTACTGTCTTCAGTGACACCCCCCTCCCTCCGTTCTCCCAAGCCCCCCGCTGCAGCTCTGCCCGCCGCCGCAGCTCCCCCAGCTCTGCCCGCCGCCACAGCTCCCCCAGCTCTGCCCGACGCCGCAGCTCCGCCAGCTCTGCCCGACGCTGCAGCTCTGCCCGCCTCCGCAGCTTCCCCAGCTCTGCCCGCCGGCGCAGCTCCCGCAGCTCTGCCCGCCGCAGTGTGTGTGTGTGTGCGCGCGCCACTGCATGTGAGTACCTGTGTGTGTACCGGTGATACTGTCTGCAGGGTTGTGTATCTAATCCTCTCCTGTTTGATACCGTCTGCTGAGCTGTGTATCTAATCTGTGTGATACGGTCTGCTGAGCCGTGTATCTAATCCTCTTTTGTGTGATACTGTCGGCTGAGCCGTGTATCTAATCCTATCCTGTGTGATACTGTCTGCTGAGCCGTGTATCTAATCCTATTCTGTGTGATACTGTCTGCTGAGCTGTGTATTTAATCCTCTCCTGTGTAATACTGTCTGCTGAGCTGTGTATCTAATCCTCTCCTGTGTGATACTGTCTGCTAAGCCGTGTATCTAATTCTATCCAGTGTGATACTGTCTGCTGAGCCGTGTATCTAATCCTATGTCATACTGTCTGCAGGGCTGTGTATCTAATCCTATCCTGTGTGATACTGTCTGCAGGGCTGTGTATCTAATCCTCTCCTGTGTGATACTGTCTGCAGGGCTGTGTATCTAATCCTATCCTGTGTGATACTGTCTGCTGAGCTGTGTATCTAATTCTATCCTGTGTGATACTGTCTGCTGAGCCGTGTATCTAATCCTATCCTGTGTGATACTGTCTGCTGAGCTGTGTATCTAATCCTATCCTGTGTGGTACTGTCTGCACAGCTGTGTATCTAATCCTGTCCTGTGTGATACTGTCTGCACAGCTGTGTATCTAATCCTGTCCAGTGTGATACTCCTGCTGTCCTTGGTGACACTTTGGACATTTGTGGTCATCAACAAAATGGCTGTGCATTATGTCCCTACATGTCATTCTCTGTTATCTGTTGTAAACACTCAGATTGGGAGGGGGAGGCGTGCCACCACACAGAGGAGAGCAGACTCCGCCCACTTTTACTGCAGGCTGTAATCTAAGCTTTTTATACAGTGGAATTTCTGTAGGATTTCAGCAGCTGCTCCCCCTAGTGTTTAACAGTGGAAAATATCAAACTTTTTAATTTTTTTTTTATATTTTGCTCAATTAAAAACAAATAATAATATTTAAACAAAACATTATTACTTTAGATTTTTTCAGTTATTGAATTTTTTTTTTTTTTTTGACGATACCTTCTCTTTAAGGGACTGAGGATGTTTGGTGACTGAGAGGTTTTATGTTGCAGTTCCATTTTTTTGTATCTCGGAATACAATGATGCCACCTCATCTTTTCTGGATTTATTTAAGAACGAGGATACGCAGAGAGTTTATCTCCATATTACTGCCTTGTGCGCTTCCCACACTGTAGGAAAAGGGACTGTATCTTGAGTGTTAATATCAAAGTAATTTTTCAGGGCTTTCGTAACACGTGTCTTATACTGAGATTGAGACGAGAGATTCATTCAATCTCCATGTCCTGTTCCGGACCCTCTCCCCAAGTGTGATTCCAAGTTTTAAGATAGAATGGTCCGAGTGGACGCTAGTAATAAGTTTGGCATGTTGTATCATGGAAAGAGCTAAGAAAGGAACAAATATGTAGTCAGTTCGGCCATATGAATTTTGTGCAGGTGCGTAATGAGAGTAATCTCTTTCTGTTGGGTGGAGGTGTCTCCAGGCATCGACCAGTTGGGCCGAATGCAAGGATTTATGTATACGCATCAGCGCCTTTTTAGGAATAGAGGATCTGTTTGTGGAGGAATTAAGTTCCGGATTAAGGGCCACATTT
Source organism: Anomaloglossus baeobatrachus (assembly GCF_048569485.1). Lineage (NCBI taxonomy): Eukaryota > Metazoa > Chordata > Amphibia > Anura > Aromobatidae > Anomaloglossus > Anomaloglossus baeobatrachus. The sequence continues at coordinate 555,330,904 of NC_134357.1, forward strand.
ATATCACCTCCCAGGATGAACGTACCCTCAATAAAATGTTTAGCTTCCTTCAAAACCTTCGATATCCAGACATCCTGCTTAGTGTTCGGGGCGTAGATATTTCCTATTGTTACTAGTGTATGTGCTATTTTCCCTTTGATAAATACAAATCGGCCCATATTGTCTAAAAAGGTATCCAGCAATTGAAAGGGTGTGTGTTTTGAGAAGACAATGGCTACTCCCCTGGCTTTTTTCATAGTTGAGTATGAGTGGAACCAGGTGTTGTAAAATGCTTTATCAAAGTTCGGTGACTTCTCTAGCATTAAGTGCGTTTCTTGTAGCAGAAGTATGTCTATCTTTTTTTTTTAAGGTGGGCTAGAATTTGTGAGCGCTTGACAGGAGAGTTAAGGCCTCTTACATTTGTAAGAGGCGAGTGTCAGCAGGTTGTGTTGTTTAGCCATAGTTAAACTGTGTGGATGCCCAGCTCAACCCACTCCAAACTTGGATCTCGAGCCAATGTAAAAGTGATATACAGAGAAAGGCAAGAGAGAGAGTATTAAGAGACGGGGTATAGAGGGGGGGAAAGTGTGACATAGAAGGAGAGGAGAATGGTGTGTATAGCATTGTATTGTCCTTGTGAACCGTAACCATGGGGGATTTCTTGGGGTTCATTCAAATAATCTCAACCCTATTTTAAAATGTGCAATTTTTATTAATATTCAGTAAATTGTACCCACAAACAGACACACAAACATATAAATGAGAATGGATCACGTTATCCTTGTAAATAACCAAGGAGTTTTATAAACACACTCACTTTAGGAAAGTGAGGTCTGCCAGGGAGAACCCAATAATTAAATATAACAAAATATGCAGAAGTTCAACCTAAATGAAAAACATTTTAAATCTGTAGGATAAGAGGGAGAGAACAAGAGACAACAGGTCAAATATTCAAATTTGTCAGAGGTATACTCATCACATATGCAGTCTGTATTCAGATAGAACAGGCGCCTTCCGTCAAACAGCCTCGTGTCTGGTTTCAGACAGAGGAGGCCTGGTAGGTCTTGGTCTGGGGCGTTGACTTTTCGGATATTCCATGGTTTCCCATGGCTACTGCGTGGGGAGTGGTGGAAGATGTAGAGCAGGTTGGAGGAGATTCAGATCTGGAGTAGATCCTGGTGGGATGTCCAGTTCCGCGCAAAGGTTGGAGAAGTCCTTGGGAGATCTTGCAGTGAACTTCTTCCCCTTGGCCGAGACCAACATACTGAAGGGGAACAGCCAACGGAATTGGAATTGTTGTTTCCTCAGTTCGTCCGTGAGAGGTTTAAGGAGGCGCCTCTTGGCTAATGTAGAAGGGGCTATGTCTTGGAAGAGTGCAATGTTAGATCCTTCATGTTGGATGTTAGGGTCTGATCTGGCTTTTTGGAAGATTTTGTCCTTAAGGCGGAAATCTAGAATTCGGCAGATAACATCTCTGGGAGGATCGTTGGGATTGGCTTTTGGGGGTAGTGCTCTGTGTGCCCTCTCTATGATTAACTGGTGTTTTTCTTCAGCATCCAAATAGTTTGAGAAGAGGGCAGTTAGTGTTTTAGAAATGTCCTCCGTGATTACCGTTTCCGGAAGACCCCGTATCCGGAGATTGTTTAGTCTTTTCCGGTTTTTCAGGTCTTCCATTGCGGCATATATTTTATAGATGTGATCATCATGTATATGAAGGTTTGTTTCCAGCTCTTGGGCATGGGATATGATGGCCGTCTGAGACTGCTCCAGCTCCTCCACTCTGTGACCCAGTTGGTGAATGTCTCTTTTAATGTCAGATAGATCTTTTGCCAGAGGTGCTAAGGCTGTTTTGAGTATTCTGGTAATAAATGCCCTGGAGATTGGCTTGTCTGGGCTATCAAGCAGTTCTGCTTCTGTGTCAGAGACATCTGAATTGTGGTCAGGTGTATGTTGTCCTTCTTTGTTCTGCTCTATTTGTTGTTTATTTTTCTGTTGCTTGTTAACGAATTTGTCCATCTCTTTCTTGTGGGGTTTGGATGCGTGATATACTTCTGTTGATGCAGATTTCTGGCCAAACGTAACCATGTTATATCCTGTTCATCTGTAGGTTGAGCTGGGGTTCTCCCAGGTAGCAGAGAGATTGATTTATTGCATTCCTCTAAGACCCAGTACCTGCTAGTCCGTTTAAGTTAGGTGCTTGGTTCTGGTGTATGTATGACCCTGGTGTCCCAAGGGGTATGTTCAGTGACCAGGCTTCCTGAGACAAGCAGTAAAGAGATCTATGTATGGGGATATCTTCTTCTTATGATCTACTTGCCAGGATGTAGATCGTTTCCCCTTCACGATATAATAAGGTGTGTCCCCTTTAAGGGGTGCTTCACACACAGCGAGCTCGCTGCCGAGATCGCTGCTGAGTCACGCTTTTTGTGACGCAGCAGTGACCTCATTAGCGATCTCGCTGTGTGTGACACTGAGCAGCGATCTGGCCCCTGCTGCGAGATCGCTGCTCGTTACACACAGCCCTGGTTCGTTTTCTTCAAAGGTGCTCTCCCACTGTGACACACAGATCGCTGTGTGTGACAGCGAGAGAGCGACAAATGAAGCAAGCAGGGAGCAGGAGCCGGCGTCTGGCAGCTGCGGAGGCTGGTAACTAAGATAAACATCGGGTAACCAAGGTGGTTACCCGATATTTACCTTAGTTACCAGCCTCCGCAGCTCTCACGCTGCCTGTGCTGCCGGCTCCGGCTCTCTGCACATGTAGCTGCTGTACACATCGGGTTAATTAACCCGATGTGTACTGTAGCTAGGAGAGCAAGGAGCCAGCGCTCAGTGTGCGCGGCTCCCTGCTCCCTGCACACACAGCTAAGCGGTGTGCGCTGGTAACTAATGTAAACATCGGGTAACCATACCCGATGTTTACCTTAGTTACCAGTCTCCGCAGCTTCCAGACGGCGGCTCCGTGCAAGCGCAGCGTCGCTTGCACGTCGCTGCTGGCTGGGGGCTGTTCACTGGTCGCTGGTGAGATCTGCCTATTTGACAGCTCACCAGCGACCATGTAGCGATGCAGCAGCGATCCTGACCAGGTCAGATCGCTGGTCGGATCGCTGCTGCATCGCTAAGTGTGAAGGTATCCTAAAGGCCCCGTCACACTAAGCAACATCGCTAGCAACATCGCTGGTAACGAACAACTTTTGTGAAGTTGCTAGCGATGTTGCTGTGTGTGACATCCAGCAACAACCTGGCCCCTGCTGTGAGGTCGTTGGTTGTTGCTGAATGTCCTGGGCCATTTTTTAGTTGTTGCTGTCCTGCTGTGAAGCACAGATCGCTGTGTGTGACAGCGAGACAGCAACAACTAAATGTGCAGGCAGTATATTAGCACGATACTCAAAAATTAACCCTCCTATTGTCAATTTCCTTTTATAGCAGGAGTGGATTGTTCATGTTATAACATGAAAAGAGAATTTAAAATGTAACTTTTAATAGTGTTTTTCTAAAATGATATAGAATCAATAAAAACGTGAAAATATAAAATGTATAGCCTGTTCTTTTGGCCACCAAGCTCAATTGGACCAAAAGAATCAGGCACGACGCACTCAAAAAGCTTCCTCTTAGGTCAGGCTGATTGCCTAGTACCCTATAATCCTCCAAGCCAGTTATTGCAGGGAACCGCCCTCTATACTATCTTGGAGATTTCAGTCTTACGAGGAAAGTTGGTGATATACAATACCATTCACTAATATAATGTCACTTCAATTCATATATGACCATTGATAAAATGGAATAGTCTCACCACATGGCGGGCTTGTTTATGTTTCATCAATCCTTTTTACTTCAGACATGGAGAAAATACTTATAAGCCTTTCTGGCTGTCCTAATGCTTTATCCTCCAAGCAGACATCATACAACTCCCAACGCGTTTCTTTCACTTTAAAATCGTCAGGGGAGTCTGTGTTGGTCAGACTCTGCACGTCCAAAATGCCACCATTCACTTTAGCTTAGTGGTCTTTTTCAAATATTAATGCCCACAGCGGACTGTAATCAAAGCAGAGAAGCTTTAATACTTCTTCTTCCACATACAATAAATTATTTTAGCCCGTTTCATTTCATAATCAATCTACTCACCATCCTGTGTCCATAGACATTCATAATCATACTGCGCCGCGCTGAGCGCTATGGGCGCCGCCATTTTATACATGCTGCGCATGCCCATTGCATCGCAGTCAGTGGGGAAAGGTCACGTGATCGGACATCCCGTCCGCATCACGTGAATGATGAGAACGCCCCTTCTGAATGAGGAAGTGTTGTGGAACGCACGCCTGCGTTCCACATGTTCAATCTGTTCTCTCCGTCGGCGCTATGCCTCCTATGCAGACCGCCTTAATCGATAAGGGAGAGAATAACGCCGATTTTTTTTTTCCCCTTCCCTATTTTTTGACAGCAATCATCCAGATATCACCGCCTACTTTACTGTGAAGCATATCAGCTTCATCCCGTCAGTAATAGTATCAATTTTAAATGGTAGCATATCTTCCTCTTTATTTAGATATTATGATACTAAATACGGCCTCCATAGTTTGTTTTTACACAGCCTATTATATTTATTATTAATTCTGCCCTTATATTAGATCGTCAATGTCAAAGATTTAATGTAGATCTTTTATTAAAACCTTAGCCTCCCCACAGATAGATAAAGCATTTCCATAGAGCATATGTATCAGCTCTCTCATCCCAAATCACGGCAGCTATGCCAGAAAGAGGAACACACCACGATCATTGAACCCACACCAAAGTTCAGTTTTTTCATCTATTTATCCAGAATTGAAGATCATAGAAAAAATGTTAAACAATTTTTAGAAAAAATGCTGTTGAAAAAATCATTTCCAGAGGAGCCCTAGAGATTTTAACCATTTTCCTCCTTCCTTTCAAATGGAGGATTGGTCTATATTGTTGAGGTTCACATTTGTTGAACAAACTAAAAGGGACAGTACCCACCACCAAGCGTGCCCGCTAGCTTCAGGCCTCACGCTCATAGGATGACCCTTCCTAGCCTGCGGAGGTTGGCACCCTAGTTCCTACGTATATGGCGCCCCCGCTCAACGATGGCTGTCCCTCCTACACTTACCCTCAAACCTATTGTGCACAGAGAAAAGGAGCAAAAGATAATTGTTCGTTTAGACCATACGGTGTGGCTGTATGTAATCTAAATATCCAAAAGGACTCTTTCTTCAGCAGCAAATTATCCCAATTTCCACCCCTCAATGGAGGATCTATATGGTCAATACCCATTACTGTAATGGATTTTAAATCCCCATTATGTATCATATTTACATGCCGTGCCACACTAGTGTCTCTTTTATTAATAATGTCTCGTCTATGCTCACCCGCTCTTTTCCTCAGCTCCCTCACTGTTTTTCCCACATAATACTTTCCACAACAACATCTAATCCTATAAATGACCCCTTTTGTCCTGCATGTAATCAGTGATCTAATTTGATAGCTCTTGTTAGTATTGGGATCCACAAAGTTCTTACCCTCCTCCATCATATTGCACATGCTGCAATTGTGACATTTGTAGCATCCTTTTATGCTGGATTGTGTTCTAGATCCTACATCCTTAAAGTGACTATGTACTAGTCTATCCTTCAAGGATCGAGCTCTCTTAAATGTTATTCCTGGGCCATCAGATATTAACTGTCCAATGGTTTCATCCATTTTCAAAATAGGCCAAAATCTACCTATAATTTCTTTCAAATGTGTAGAACCATTGTTATAGGTAGTCACAAATCGTGTCAATTCTGAAATTTGCAAATCTGTTGGTGTGGGAGTCAACATCGCCGTGCGATCCATCTCTCTGACATTTTCAAATGCCTCTTTGACCATTTTTTTGGGGTACCCCCTCTCTTTAGATTGTTTCAGAAACTGCTCATTATCTGAACAGTTTCTTCTCATTCTAATAAATTGGCTCTTAGGTATCCCTTTCTTATGTACGTAGGGATGAGCACTCTCCCATCGCAATAGGGAATTCGATGATGTCTCTTTTCGAAAGGTACTAGTTCTCAGTCTCCCATCCTGACCTTTTTCGACCAAGATGTCCAAGAAGGCCAGCTTCTGATCACTTACCTCTTATGTAAAAGTGAGGCCAATGCTATTGTGATTCAACTTTCGTACAAACTGCTCCAGGCCACCCTGATCCCCCTTCCAAATAATAAATATGTCATCGATGAAACGGACCCAGAGGACAATGTCGTCTGTGTCCGTCTCACCCCCAAAAATAATAGTTTCCTCCCACCAGCCCAGGAGCAGATTTGCATACGACGGGGCACAACAACTCCCCATCGCGGTGCCCCTGAGCTGGTGGAAGTACTTCCCCCCAAAAACAAACACATTCCTGGTCAAACAAAACTCTAGAGCCTTCATTACAAAATCATTGTGTCTCCGTAAGTGATTTCCCCGCCAGTTCAAAAAATACCTTGTCGCCTCAAGGCCTTTATTGTGTGGTATTGAGGAATAGAGGGCCTCAACATCTATGCTGCAAAGCAGCATGCCCTCCTCCAAAAAGATATCCTCAATTCGTCTCAAAAAATCTGTAGTATCCCTGAGGTACGAATTGAGGGAAATCACAAATGGCCTAAGAATTCGATCCACATATATACTTAGATTTTCCGTCAGGCTGCCTATTCCGGACACAATAGGCCGGCCTTTCAATGGATTTAGGCCTTTATGAACCTTTGGCAATGAATAGAAGGTTGCCATTTTCGGGAATTTCGGAAACAGAAACTCATACTCACTTTTGTCAATCAAATTGACAGCCAAAGCATCATCCAGAATTTGTTTTAGTTCACAAACAAATTCGGAGCATGGACTTTTCTCCAACCTTCGATAGCAACCTTCATCATCCAAAATGCTCATACACATTTCCCTGTATTTGTCCGTATCCATGAGAACCGTGTTTCCCCCTTTGTCAGAGGGCTTGATGGTTAAGTTACCATCATTTTCAAGGTTCCGAAGGCTCATCATTTCCATTTTGGTTAAATTATGTTTACTTTTGTTATTTTTAACTCCTTTCCTTATCTCTTCCGTGACCAGATTCGTGAAAACGTCCACAACATCTACCTCATTTTGTGTGGGGGGCATTCTCGTGCTCTTATTTTTCAAGGACGTGAAGGGTCCCTCACCCTGATCATTGGGGTTAGTATCATTTAGGTGGTATAGTACTCTTACATCCTGTAGCAGTTCATCAGGAATTCCCAAATCACTACACATTCTTTTATCATTGATGGTGAAATGCTTTTTCCACTTAAGTCTCCTTGCAAAGAGGTGTAAATCCTTTACAGTGTTGAACTCATCAAAGTCAGTTGTTGGTATAAAAGACAGACCTTTGTTTAAAACAGAGGTTTCAAAATCACTCAAAATTTTAGATGATAGATTAATAATTTGAGGGGCCTTCCTAGACATCAATTCATCTGATTCTGTCGGCTTCTCAGATTGTGTTGGTGGTCTAAAAAACCTCCTCTTGTATTAGTTGATGCATATGAATTTCCTCTATTACTTGCTCGCCCTCTCCCTCTAAAATTTCTGAATTGTTGCATGGGCCTATAGCTGTTTCCTTTGCTCTCTGAGTCAGATAATTCTCCCTCTGTTGAGGATAAATCTGTCTCACTATTTCTTGGGGCTTTATAATGTGAATATACATAGGCCTTATTATCCCTAAAGTCCTTGAGATCTCGTACATAAAACCTATGCTTCTTTTCTTTCAGGTGGTACTGAAACTTTTCAACTACTCCCTGTAGTACAATTTCTTTGTTTGAATACTCACTTTCCCCAGAAAATTTCCGTGTAATCTCTATTTGATCTTTTAGAGAATTTTCTAGAGTAGACAAATTTCTCTTTTCCTCATCCAATAAGATTTTCATAAATCTAAGTGAGCATTCTGTGGCCTCTTTTTCCCATTTTGCTCCTATATCAGAATTTTTATATCTGAAGCCCGGTTGTACCATGACTCTCAGATGTCTGGGAACGATGTTGGCCTATTTTGAAAATGGATGAAAATGGATGAAACCATTGGACAGTTAATATCTGATGGCCCAGCGATAACATTTAAGAGAGCTCGATCCTTGAAGGATAGACTAGTACATAGTCACTTTAAGGATGTGGGATCTAGAACACAATCCAGCATAAAAGGATGCTACAAATGTCACAATTGCAGCATGTGCAATATGATGGAGGAGGGTAAGAACTTTGTGGATCCCAATACTAACAAGAGCTATCAAATTAGATCACTGATTACATGCAGGACAAAAGGGGTCATTTATAGGATTAGATGTTGTTGTGGAAAGTATTATGTGGGAAAAACAGTGAGGCAGCTGAGGAAAAGAGCGGGTGAGCATAGACGAGACATTATTAATAAAAGAGACACTAGTGTGGCACGGCATGTAAATATGATACATAATGGGGATTTAAAATCCATTACAGTAATGGGTATTGACCATATAGATCCTCCATTGAGGGGTGGAAATTGGGATAATTTGCTGCTGAAGAAAGAGTCCTTTTGGATATTTAGATTACATACAGCCACACCGTATGGTCTAAACGAACAATTATCTTTTGCTCCTTTTCTCTGTGCACAATAGGTTTGAGGGTAAGTGTAGGAGGGACAGCCATCGTTGAGCGGGGGCGCCATATACGTAGGAACTAGGGTGCCAACCTCCGCAGGCTAGGAAGGGTCATCCTATGAGCGTGAGGCCTGAAGCTAGCGGGCACGCTTGGTGGTGGGTACTGTCCCTTTTAGTTTGTTCAACAAATGTGAACCTCAACAATATAGACCAATCCTCCATTTGAAAGGAAGGAGGAAAATGGTTAAAATCTCTAGGGCTCCTCTGGAAATGATTTTTTCAACAGCATTTTTTCTAAAAATTGTTTAACATTTTTTCTATGATCTTCAATTCTGGATAAATAGATGAAAAAACTGAACTTTGGTGTGGGTTCAATGATCGTGGTGTGTTCCTCTTTCTGGCATAGCTGCCGTGATTTGGGATGAGAGAGCTGATACATATGCTCTATGGAAATGCTTTATCTATCTGTGGGGAGGCTAAGGTTTTAATAAAAGATCTACATTAAATCTTTGACATTGACGATCTAATATAAGGGCAGAATTAATAATAAATATAATAGGCTGTGTAAAAACAAACTATGGAGGCCGTATTTAGTATCATAATATCTAAATAAAGAGGAAGATATGCTACCATTTAAAATTGATACTATTACTGACGGGATGAAGCTGATATGCTTCACAGTAAAGTAGGCGGTGATATCTGGATGATTGCTGTCAAAAAATAGGGAAGGGGAAAAAAATCGGCGTTATTCTCTCCCTTATCGATTAAGGCGGTCTGCATAGGAGGCATAGCGCCGACGGAGAGAACAGATTGAACATGTGGAACGCAGGCGTGCGTTCCACAACACTTCCTCATTCAGAAGGGGCGTTCTCATCATTCACGTGATGCGGACGGGATGTCCGATCACGTGACCTTTCCCCACTGACTGCGATGCAATGGGCATGCGCAGCATGTATAAAATGGCGGCGCCCATAGCGCTCAGCGCGGCGCAGTATGATTATGAATGTCTATGGACACAGGATGGTGAGTAGATTGATTATGAAATGAAACGGGCTAAAATAATTTATTGTATGTGGAAGAAGAAGTATTAAAGCTTCTCTGCTTTGATTACAGTCCGCTGTGGGCATTAATATTTGAAAAAGACCACTAAGCTAAAGTGAATGGTGGCATTTTGGACGTGCAGAGTCTGACCAACACAGACTCCCCTGACGATTTTAAAGTGAAAGAAACGCGTTGGGAGTTGTATGATGTCTGCTTGGAGGATAAAGCATTAGGACAGCCAGAAAGGCTTATAAGTATTTTCTCCATGTCTGAAGTAAAAAGGATTGATGAAACATAAACAAGCCCGCCATGTGGTGAGACTATTCCATTTTATCAATGGTCATATATGAATTGAAGTGACATTATATTAGTGAATGGTATTGTATATCACCAACTTTCCTTGTAAGACTGAAATCTCCAAGATAGTATAGAGGGCGGTTCCCTGCAATAACTGGCTTGGAGGATTATAGGGTACTAGGCAATCAGCCTGACCTAAGAGGAAGCTTTTTGAGTGCGTCGTGCCTGATTCTTTTGGTCCAATTGAGCTTGGTGGCCAAAAGAACAGGCTATACATTTTATATTTTCACGTTTTTATTGATTCTATATCATTTTAGAAAAACACTATTAAAAGTTACATTTTAAATTCTCTTTTCATGTTATAACATGAACAATCCACTCCTGCTATAAATGTGCAGGCAGCAGGAGCCGGCTTCTGCGGAGGCTGGTAACCAATGTAAACATCGGGTAACCAAGAAGCCCTGTCCTTGGTTACCCGATATTTACCTTCGATACCAGCCTCCGCCGCTCTCACTGCCAGCACCGGCTCCTGCTCTGTGCACATGTAGCTGCAGGACACATCGGGTTAATTAACCCGATGTGTGCTGTAGCTAGGAGAGCAGGGAGCCAGCGCTAAGCAGTGTGCGCTGCTCCCTGCTCTGTGCACGTATAGCTGCAGCACACATCGGGTAATTAACCCAATGTGTGCTGTAACTAGGAGAGCAGGGAGCCAGCGCTCAGTGTGCGCTGCTCTCTGCTCTCTGCACGTGTAGCTCCGTGCGGTGGTAACCAAGGTAAATATCGGGTTGGTTACCCGATATTTACCTTAGTTACCAAGTGCAGCATCTTCCACGCGGCGCTGTGGGGGCTGGGACACTGGTTGCTGGTGAGCTCACCAGCAACTCGTGTAGCCACGCTCCAGCGATCCCTGCCAGGTCAGGTTGCTGGTGGGATCGCTGGAGCGTCGCTAGTGTGACATCTCACCAGCAACCTCCTAGCAACTTACCAGCGATCGCTATCGTTGTTGGGATCGCTGGTAAGTTGCTTAGTGTGACGGTACCTTAAGAGTCACTGAGTGCTGGACCTTATCTGGTTAATATTTGTTTAAGCTGCTGCCAGGAGGAGAAGGGGGGAGGTGTATGCCTGTATATCTGCTCCTCAGTGTCGCAACAAGCTCTGCAGGACAGTGTTTCCCTGCTTCCAGTCACCAGCTACAGGACCCAATCACATACAGTAGATAAGTCACTACAGGGGGGAGGATTGTTTGCGATCCTGCTGCAGGTGATAAGGCCCTGTCTGCTATGGCCTCAGCAGTCGCTCTCACTAGCAGAAATCCCTGAGACAGTGACTCCTGGACAGTTCAGGGAGATGAGAGGGGTCAGGAGAGTGCTCTGTTTACCTCTGAGGGAGGGAGGAGGTTTGCTGGGAGCTATTCTGTGTCTGGGCAGAGCTTTCCTCCACGCCGCAACTTCTCCTCTCCACAGGTACCCCCAGGGCTTGCTGCACAGAGGGTCCCTCAATGCTGGGGTCAACAGAGGACAAGTCCCACCGCTGTGTGAGCTTTAAAAGACTCGATGCCTTCAGATTTTTTCACTTTTTAGCAGAGCTCTCCAGCCTCACCCGCTTGGTGCTATTTCAGGGAGTCCCAGTACTGCGACAGCTGGCCTCAGGCATCGGGGATAGGAAACTGACAGTCACTGCAGGTCTGCAGGCACTGCTGGTATAGATAGACGCAGCAGGTACGCCAAGCACAGCAGATAATAGGATACAGACATGTGTTCGCACCCACAGCATAAGACTCAGGAAATGGATCTGACAACTAGCAACAAATCTCTAAAGATAGACCACATTGCCCAGGCACCTACCATAGTGGGAGGATGCCTTAAATACTTAGTGCCGCTCAGCCATAGGTTGAGAGACACTTCTTGGTTAGGGCATGCTGGTCTTTTAAGATTAGGTGCTCGAGCTCTAAGTGCACTCCTAAAAGTTCTGCATGGTGTGTGCAGGCCCTGGGAGACATCAGCAGAGACTGAGGTCACGGAAGCCACCACTGAGTGACCGGGACGGTAGGTGTGCTGGAGTCCCCGCCATGCAAAGGCTGTAGGACAGTGCAGGGACGCCGGTAAAGGTGTTACAAACTATTTTATAAATATCTTTAAATTTTAATATATTAAAAATATTTTTTATTCTTGGCAGATAATTGTACTACGAGATTAGAGGCACAATTGACATCTTTAATTTTAACATCAGAAGACCTTGATGTCACACAAGATATAAATGAAGTGAATGCCACTATTCCAGATATACCATCATCCCTATACAGTAAAGATATATCATCTGATTCTTATAAACAAGTCTTCTCCTCTGATTCATCACAGGCTATTAAGAAAAAAACATGTCTCAAAAGAGGCATTAAAAATGGAAGTGTTCTTACAGGAAAGAAGCCATTTTCATCTTCAGAATATCGAAAAATCCATAAAAATATTCGCACAGGGGAGAGATTTTCTTCACAGTCTGTTAGTTACCAGAGAACTCACACAAGGAAGAAGCCTTTTTCGTGTTCAGAATGTGGTAAATTCTTTAACCATAAATCGCATCTTGTTACACATCAGAGAATTCACACCGGGGAGAAGCCTTTTTCATGTTCAGAATGTGGGAAATATTTTAACCGAAAATCACATCTTGTTACACATCAGAGAATTCACACAGGGGAGAAGCCTTTTTCATGTTCAGAATGTGGGAAATGTTTTGCAGAGAAATCAAATCTTGCTAAACACCAGAGAACTCACACAGGGGAGAAGCCTTTTTCATGTTTAGAGTGTGGGAAATGTTTTCTAGATCAATCAAGTCTTGTTATGCATCAGAGAACTCACACAGGGCAGAAGTCATATTCCTGTTCAGAATGTGGGACATGTTTTAACCAAAAATCACATCTTGTTATGCATCAGAAAACTCACACTGGGCAGAAGCCGTATTCGTGTTCAGAATGTGGAAAATGTTTTAATCAAAAATCACATCTTGTTACCCATCAGAGAACTCACACAGGGGAGAAGCATTTTTCATGTTCAGAATGTGGGAAATGTTTTAATCGAAAATCACATCTTGTTACCCATCAGAGAACTCACACAGGGGAGAAGCCTTTTTTATGTTCAGAATGTGGGAAATGTTTTACAGATCAATCAAGTCTTGTTATGCATCAAAGAACTCACACAGGGCAGAAGCCATATTCCTGTTCAGAATGTGGGAAATGTTTTAACCAAAAATCGCATGTTGTTACACATCAGAAAACTCACACAGGGGAGAAGCCTTTTTCATGTTCAGAATGTGGGAAATGTTTTGCAGTGAAATCAAATCTTGCTAAACACCAGAGAACTCACACAGGGGAGAAGCCTTTTTTATGTTCAGAATGTGGGAAATGTTTTACAGATCAATCAAGTTTTGTTATGCATCAAAGAACTCACACAGGGCAGAAGTCATATTCCTGTTCAGAATGTGGGACATGTTTTAATCGAAAATCACATCTTGTTACCCATCAGAGAACTCACACAGGGGAGAAGCCTTTTTCATGTTCAGAATGTGGGAAATGTTTTGCACATAAATCAAGTCTTGCTCAACACCAAAGAATTCACACAGAAGAGAAACCCTTTTCATGCTCAGAATGTGGAAAATGTTTTGCACGCAAATGGTATCTTTTTAAACATAACAAATCTCACAAGGGTAGAAGCCATTATCATACCTAGAAGGTGAGAAATGTTTCACTTAAATTATAATTTGTTGACCACTAAAAAAAATCACATGGGGAGAAAATTTAGATTTGAGAAACTGAACAAGAAAACACAAAAGAGACCATAAAAGTAAAGGCAAGTAAGTAAACAAGAAAGGGGAAGCACATTAGAAGTTACATTATATTGTAATATATACAGTTACTAATAGACATCTGTTTTGTAAAAATCAAATAATCGATATTCCATGTGCATGGAACATTTCACATTGTTATATATTTATATATTCACTATATGGACAAGATTATTGCAACCCTCCCCCGAAAATACCCAACAATCCTCCTCCCTCTTCTTCCTAACTCCAAATCTCAGCGATCTGCAATTCATTACAGTTAGGGGTACTTTACACGTTGCGACATCGCTAGCATCGGCTAGCAATGCCGAGCGCGATAGCACCCGCCCCCGTCGCACATACGATATGTGGTGATTGCTGCCGTAGCGAACATTATCGCTACGGCAGCTTCACACGCACATACCTGCTCGGCGACGTCGTTGTGACTGCCGAACTATCCCTCCTTCAAGGGGGAGGTGCGTTCGGCGTCACAGCGACGTCACCGCAACGTCACTAATCGGCCGGCCAATAGAAGCAGAGAGACGGAGATGAGAGGGACATCACATCCCGCCCACCTTTTCCCTTCCGCATTGCCGTCGGGACGCAGGTAAGGAGAAGTTTGTTGCTCCTGCGGGTTTACACACAGCGATGTGTGCTGCCACAGGAACGACAAACAACATTGTACCTGCGGTCGACCCGACATTATGAAAATGACCTACGCTACACAGATCAACAATTTTCAACGCTTTTGCGATCGTTTATCGGCGCATCTAGAATTTACACGTTGCAATGTCGTTACCGGCGCCGGATGTGTGTCACTAATGACGTGACCCCGACGATATTTCGGAAGCGATGTCGCAACGTGTAAAGTACCCCTTACTTTCAGCGCACAATCTCCATGTCTGAACAATGTCTGTAACTTCTCTATACTACAATAATAAACATGTTCATATCACAAATTACTATTTCCATCTACGATCCATTCCTTCTTTGTGGGAACATCTCATGTGATCGAGTTTTTATAATCACTTTCTTCTAAGTTTAGTAATATTTTCATCATCATTGGGACCTGACTCCCTTCTCTATTCCCCAATACACAATATTATAGGCTCTAAAGGGACTTTGATTGTAAATTCTTACTAAATTGTCCCAATAACCTGACAACCAAAACATTTTTTTTCCAGTAAAGTCTGAGTAACTAAACTAATGTTCCTCATTTCTTCTTCCTCCATTTCCTTTTTGCTGGAGGAGAGGTCACCCAACCTGTTCCCTCATTATGGCATTAAATATCTTGGATATAACATTCTTATTACTGCAATTTAACTGTTTGCTAACTTTTCTATACCGTGTGCAGAATTATTAGGCAAGATGTATTTTAGAGGATTTTTTTTATTATTGATCAACAACTATGTTCTCAATCAACCCAAAAGACTCATAAATATCAAAGCTTAATATTTTTGGAAGTTAGAGTGGGGTTTTTTTAGATTTGGCTATCTTAGGACAATATCTGTTTGTGCAGGTAACTATTACTGTGCAGAATTATTAGACAACTTAATAAAAACCAAATATATTTCCATCTCACTTGTTTATTTCTAAATTTTGTGCAGTTATATTGGTTTACCTGGTGAAAATAAACATTTCTGACATGTAAAAACAAAACCGCAAAACATTAGTGACCAATATAGCCACCTTTCTTGCTTGATCTGTTTACGATCAACATTGCGTGCAGCAGCCACCACAGCCGCCCAGACACTGTTCCGAGAGGTGTACTGTTTTCCCTCCCTGTAGATCTTACATTTTATGAGGAGCCATAGGATCTCTATGGGGTTTAGATCAGGTGAACAAGGGGGCCATGTCACTATTTTTTCATCTTTTAGACCTTTACTGGCGTAGTTAGATGCATGTGATGGAGCATTGCCCTGCATGAAAATCATGAAACCAGAGAGCGCCGGACCCTGGGACTGAGCTCAGGGCAGAGAAACCAAAGAGTGCCTGACCCCAGACTGAGCTCAGGGCAGAGAAACCAGAGAGCTCGGGACTGAGCTCAGGGCAGAGAAACCAGAGAGCGCCGGACCCCCGGGACTGAGCTCAGGGCAGAGAAATTGGGCTTTAGAGGGAGCAGGATGGTTGAGACTGTTTTGATTATAATGTTATATATGGACTTTTCTTTGTAGAAGAGCAAATTGTAAGAGTAATTTTTGAAAATTAATAAAAAGATGTTTAAAAAAATTAAATGTGGCTGTGAGGCCCAAACTGAATGTGCTAACAGGGAAAACACAATATATACACATGGCTCCTTTCATACACATTATACACATGCGGTTCTGCTCTACACATGTCGTATACACGCAGCTCGTCTCTGCACATTATACACACAGCTATGCTCTGCCATAATAATAATAATATAGTGCCAACATATTCTACAGCAGTTTACAATT
Organism: Anomaloglossus baeobatrachus; assembly: GCF_048569485.1. Taxonomy (NCBI): domain Eukaryota; kingdom Metazoa; phylum Chordata; class Amphibia; order Anura; family Aromobatidae; genus Anomaloglossus; species Anomaloglossus baeobatrachus. The sequence goes on from NC_134357.1 coordinate 555,347,084, forward strand.
CAATCCGCTCCGTACACACATGGCTACATTCTGTACACATTACATACACACGGCTCCGCTCCCTACACAACACACACATGGCTCCGCTCCATACACGTCACACACACAGCTCCACTCTGTACATGTCGCATACACATGGCTCTGCTCTGTACACGACGCACACACATGGCTTTGCTCCGTACACGTCACACACACATAGACGGTGGATGTGTTGAGGACAGCCATAAGATTAAATACTTAATTAACCTCTTGACAAGGGATTGTGGGAAATGTCGATTTGCCTTACATAATTCAGGGTTCAGATCATATACATGACACAGATATAAAGATGGCTGCTATTGCCTGTTTCTCCACACCTTGCCTGGAATGCAAGGAATGTCCAGATGAAAGAAGACCACCATATAAGGGAAGACAGACCAAACCATCAGCATGTATGCACCAGATGACGTCCCTCCCATCGTCATGGTTTCATCCACTGAAGTCAGACGCACCCATCAACAGCAACACGGATCTGAACTGTCCCACTAAATGTGCATATCTGAACTTGTGTACGTCCCTAGCCTATATCAAGAGGACGCATGCTCTTCTCTGTCTGTTTGGTGCCATTTTCTACTGTGACCAAGAAGAGATTACACATCTGACTGTGTCTGGTGTGGATTCTTTTATGCATGCACTTGGCCCATATCAATTCGGCCAGGCAGTAGGCAACTAGTGATCTCTGGTTATGAGTTCACCTTAACATTATTGGCACCCAACGTGGAGCCAATAGACGGGGACACATGAACCGGCAACTGGAATGGCATGACGTGCTGGACACCCCAGGAAACTGATCACTTCCTAACGAGAGTATGGTAAGTCTGCTGATTTTTCATAATCTGTAGTCTTCCCGTGGTCTCGGTGGGGTGTGTGGCACTGATTGCCTGACTGTGTCCGGTTTGTTGGGGTATCTGTTGACGGGCAGACGGGTCTCACGGCTATTGGCCATATTAATCTCGGAAGAACCGTCACATATTCAGTTGCCTGCTGCCTGTTGTGTATTTGTGAAGAGAGCATGTGGGTTTATGAGTTCTGTTAGTTGTCGCCTGTGATATGGTTTGTGGTTCTAGTGGAAACTTAAGTAGTTAATACGGTTTGGTACAAGACCTAGAGATATAGGGCAGGTTTTAATTGGTCAGGTTAGGCACGTGTTTTTCACGGGCTCTCAAATTTGTTGATATGGTAAAGGATATTGTCTGTGGTATAGTATACGGTTGTCGCCTGTGGTACAGTTTATGGCTCTGTGAGGAAATACGTGGGACTGCTGGTACGTGGTAATCTTGGGGCCTAGCGCAGTGTAGCGTGGAATGGCTGGTACGGATACCATTGGGGCATAGCGTTTAAGTTGCGCATTGTGGCTGGTACGTGGTAGTCTTGGGGCCTAACGCTGGACGTGAAATGGCTGGTACGGATACCATTGGGGCTTAGCGCAAGCTTGGGTGATACTAGGTGGTTTTTTTTTTATTAGGCTAGTTAACAAATCCTCCAAGAGAGGCAGGTTAACGGAAGTCTGTGTTGTAGAGGCTAGTTAACATGACCTCCAAGAGAGGCAGGTTAACGGAAGTCTGTGTTGTAGAGGCTAGTTAACATGACCTCCAAGAGAGGCAGGTTAACGGAAGTCTGTGTTGTAGAGGCTCGTTAACATGACCTCCAAGAGAGGCAGGTTAACGGAAGTCTGTGTTGTAGAGGCTAGTTGTAAGTCCTCCAAGAGAGGCGAATCGGCCGGTATAGACACCTTGTAGTCAGGGGTGATACTAGGTTTTTTTTGTATATTACGGAACGCAGAAATCAGACAGGGACCACGTGGCAGTATAAGGAAGGATTTGGAAGTGTGTGCTGCAAACTGCAGGTTTTCTTTAGTGTTTCAGTTATTTGTCATCTCCCCCGTCTTTTTGTTTGTCTGTTTTTATCTGGTATGCATAGAGAAAGATTGCTTGTTTGGTGTTGTTTATCTTGAGAGAAAGATGGAGAAATTGATGAAGTTGTGTCTAGTTGTGCCGGAAAGATCCGGATGAAAGTGGACTTTGTTGGGATGTGGGGACTCTAGGCCGCAATCCTGTGATAAACCATGTGCTAGTCATGAAGGCAGACATTTTAGGTAAGATTTTAAAATGGTGGACGAAGCACATGGCTGAGGCATGATTGAGACAAAGAAAACAAAGTGAGTCAGGGAATGTGTGAAGACCATGTGCTCTGTAAATGTTTGAGCAATGGATTGGATGGAGTACTATATACTTAGACCGAAAAATAAGTGTTTTTATCTATAATTAGACTTAGATCTAGGACATATGTGTGTGTGTATAAATATATATATATATATATATATATATATATATGTATAAGTACAGACTATAGAAAATGGGGAGACAGAGTTTGAGCAGATGTGAGGTCAGTTTTCCCTTTTCTCTGCCACATGTTCCTACAGATTTTAAAATGGTGGATGAAGCACATGGCTGAATGGAGTAGTACATACTTAGACAGAAAAATTAGTGTTTTTAACTGTAGTTGGACCAGGACTGTGGATATGTAAATCTGTGTGTATATGTATAGAGTATGGAATATAGGCAGGAAGGATAATTGGTTAATGTAAGTTTAGCAGAAGTAAAATCAGTTTCTCCCTTCCCCCTCTCATGTGGTTCAACCGCCCTTACACAAAGAAGCCATGTGCTATTCTGGCAGTGGACATTTTGTTAGTAAATCTGTATGGAGCCCTTCAGTGGAGCTGACAAAACTGCAGCCACTGAATAACATGAAGTGTTAGTAAATGTTTATAGCACTAAAAGATGGAATATTGTATGATTGGGTAGTTGTGGAAGACACTTAATATAGATCCAGTGTGCAGGTTGGATTGAGTCAGGACAGTCACAAGGAGCAATATCTTATTAATTAATATGCAATAAAAGAATAAGAGAAAAACCTTAAAATAAACGTACCTTTGCGGCAGATGTCATGATAAATAATACATATTCCAATTACGAATGTGGCAAATAATCCTGAGAGTTGAATGTTTTTTTAAAAAAAATAAATAAATAAATAAATAGTAAAAATATCCATGGGATATCCATGTCTTGCAGAAAGGAAAAATAAAATAAATAATAATTATATATCCAAAAAAAAAAAAAAAGAGCTTTATGCATTTAATTCATTGCAAATTATACTGAAAAAAGGGTATAATTTATTTTACTAATTTTATCCTAAAGGAATAAAACTTAATTGTGTAAATATTTAGATTTATTGGAAGATACAAGAGCATGGAAGAGCATGGGAAGCTGTTTAATCAGATGGATTTCTATGGCAAATCAACATTTTGTTTTCCCACATGGCCAGTTTATTTGTTCTAGATTCTTTTATCCCTTCAAGTTATAGGACAGTATCACAGAGATGCTGATAATCTCCTCAATGTTTCAAATATGAACGCCCACACGTCCAATATCCAGAGGTTGTGCTACGTTATTATTATAGTTATTAATAATAATAATAATCATAATAATCATTTATTAATAATTACAATAATTTGTTTTAAGAAATGTGGATTATTTATGGAATTCTGTGTTTTATATTTAATGTATTGAATAATCTGCTTTCTTTTTATAGAAAGAATGATTGCAATGCAGATTTCTGTGGTCCAAGCAAAGGTTATAAAAGCCATTGAAAGGGTTTTCCATTATTACGTTACAGATAAAAACAATATTTCTGGTGTTCCCGATTAGGTACAATCTACACAATGTGACTTGTATGCCTAAATGTAGAGCTCCGGGGCCACATACTTTTTGAATCTAATTATGTTTTGGATAATAGATTCATAAAGGGGGGGAAAGATGATGTGGAAAATCACACATATTATTTAAGGTTTTAATTTGTTCATCGATTGGGTTTTTCTATTAAGTGTTCTTTATATTTTTATCTGTAAGGAGGATACAGCAGACACACATATAGCTCATGATTGCTCTGATGTAACAAGAATTGTCAGGTTTTGAACATGTCTCAGATGAGCCCATTGCTAATGCAGATTTTGAGGTTTTCCGTAGATGGATCCAGATACCAAGATGCTGGTTGATTCTGCACTGGATATGCTGAGGTTACGCAACATGAGGTATTAAAAATCAAACCACTCCTCTCCCATCGGAATAGGAGAATGAGATGAAGATTTGCGATCACTGTGGTTCGTAGAGCGGAAAGGGGTAAGATAGTCAAAATGTGGATATAGGCAGCAGCCGGAGGAGATGCTCGCACAGGTGCACAACAAAGAAGCAGTGAATGGGCCTAGAGTTGAGAGTTCTTATACAAAGCAGACCAGTACCAGTACCTCGGTGGCTCCTGTCACGTCATCCGTGACATTGGTCACTACTTGTGTTCTTAAATCCTTACAGGAACAAGCGATTCAGCAAGGAACGGAGTGTGAGACGCAGGGAGCCAGTGACTGAGGAAGGTCTGTGGATAAAGGGCGGTAAGCTTTCTCTGCCGTGAGCGCTCTACTCAATAATGGCCCAGGTAACCCATGTGACAAAGGTGTTGGGGTGGACAAGATCTGGGCGGCACCACTGCTCAGTACCCAGGTGGCGAGACACCTCCAGTCTTGTAAGACGTGTGTCTATTAAGGTAGAAAAACTGTAAAGACCTCGTAGAAACACCCCCCTCATCCGCTCTACTGCTCCGGTGATTGCAGATTAGTCATATAAACCTACACGTGGTTTATATGAGTTTTGTGCGTGTTGTGTGAGTTTCTTTTCAGGCCTGCTCTGAAACATATCCAGTGTGGAAAACGTTACTGCTGAAAAACTCATGGTGCTGGTGGTATGTAAAGATGGAGTTCCTAAAAAGCGGTAAAGGAACATATTCTATAGCAGAGGTCACTATAGAGATCAATACTTGGGGATGCCCCTGATGAAGCCCTGTCTGCCACTGCGAAGAGGGGAGAAACGCGTTGCGCTTCTTTCATGCTAAGTGGCTGATAAATATGCGTTTATTTTATTAGCCTGAGTGAGAATTGGACAGTGGAGAGTCTGTGATTGGACGAGATCTCCTCATGACTTTACCTAGCCTTATTATTATTATTATTATTATTATATTTATACAGTGGGTACATGTTATACATGTGAGATATTTAATTTCTTTTAGGGTTTGGTCCTTGAATTTGCTGTATCATATTGATTTAAGCTACAAACAGCTATGTAAAATATAAAGTGTGAATATTTAATCTTTGGGAATTAATTGGCTATATATAATTGCATATTGACGCCTCTTTATCCCTGTATCTCACGGTTTCTATATTCCCTCACTGACATTAGCAGCACGTATTAGCTTAGCAGTGTAGGGATAGGGAGGGTGAGCCGGGGCGCCAATTCGCCTTATAGGGTGCCGACCTCCGCTGCGAGGTAGGGAGAGTTTAGGGCTATTGCCCCAATCCCTGCCCCCTCCTTTATTGGAATATTTAGTTGTGTCTATAGTTACTCACATGTATGTTGTTTGGAATTTTAATGATTATAACATAAACATGTAACGATCCACAAGATAATGGCGAACGCTGCAAATCATGTAACAAATGTTCGTTTTCCTTTAATAATTAGATCTTTACATAAGGTATTTTTGGTTTAGTACCTAGAACGTGATTATATTTCTCACAGATACTGCAGATACAGTGTGATATCCTGACCAGTGATGTACGAGCCGTATACAACTGCCTGTATAGTGTGTTAAATATGTGTATCCTCCAATTCCAGATCCTAAATCAGTGTCAGGAGCACGTGGTCTCCAGCCAGGAGACTGGGTGATCCTAAAAAGACAAGTCAGAATGAGCCATGAGTCAGAATCAGGTGGACCGATCCAGCTTATCCCAACCACAGCAACTTCCATGAAGCTTGAGGGAAAACCCATCTGGAGACAACAACCACTGTAAAGATTCCATTGTACCAGCAGAATGAGGGTCACAACACACATAGTGCTGGATTATCTCACATAGAACCTTATGGAGAATTTCTAGATTGGGGATGATACATGAGAAATAACCATAATAAGGGAACAATGGGTACAGGAACATTACACAAATAAGGGCTCATGGTGGGAAAAACATTATCTGACCTGAACCAATCAATTATTTTAAGGGTTTAAGTGTGACTTAAGGATAACATACACTTGTAGGTAACTGGTATTGTCTTATTTGTTGGTATTTGAAGCCGTAAAAGTGCTACTCTGTGTTACTGAAGGTAATCGGATCCATGTGTAAGGGAAATCTTGTTAGTTAAAGGCCTCCTGGTGGTAGATTATAGACCCGAGACAAGAAGAGATCCATTAGTGATACAATCAGGTGTATTCGGGTAGAAAAGTCTCAAAAACACGGACAGCACTTGGATATTGACTGAGAATCAGTCTTTCAGAAACAGTAACGCTAAAAGCTGCAGCATAACGGTAAGAAGCTTATTCTTACAATTGCCTTACTCTTTCTAATCGATTAATCTCGAAATCTGAGTGAGCTCGTCAGCATTAAATAGTCTGTTCTAGTTACCTGTGCCTCTGTGAACTGTGTGTGCGGGATGTGATCAACTCTCTGATCAGCAGTCTGTATCAGTGGGGGCAAAGGCTTAGCATTGCTTGTATAGCAGAATGAAAAAAAGGTTGCAGTTAAAGCATTAGAGCTGATGTGTTAGAGGACCACGGTAGGGTCAGAAGGTTAATAAAGTATTTAGGGGGGACTGTTGAGGAGAGCCATAAGATTAAATACTTAATTAACCTCTTGACAAGGGATTGTGGGAAATGTCGATTTGCCTTACATAATTCAGGGTTCAGATCATATACATGACACAGATATAAAGATGGCTGCTATTGCCTGTTTCTCCACACCTTGCCTGGAATGCAAGGAATGTCCAGATGAAAGAAGACCACCATATAAGGGAAGACAGACCAAACCATCAGCATGGATGCACCAGATGACGTCCCTCCCATCGTCATGGTTTCATCCACTGAAGTCAGACGTACCCATCAACAGCAACACGGATCTCCCCATTGGCTAGCTCATGAACTGTCCCATTAAATGTGCATATCTGAACTTGTGTACGCCCCTAGCCTATATCAAGAGGACGCATGCTCTTCTCTGTCTGTTTGGTGCCATTTTCTACTGTGACCAAGAAGAGATTACACATCTGACTGTGTCTGGTGTGGATTCTTTTATGCATGCACTTGGCCCATATCAATTCGGCCAGGCAGTAGGCAACTAGTGATCTCTGGTTATGAGTTCACCTTAACAGATGTAACATGATCCTGTGAAGATCTAGTGACCTCCATGCCCAAGAGAGTTTATTCTGTGCTGGAAAATAATGGTGGCCACACAAAATATTCACACTTTGGCCATTTTCACTTAGGGATGTACTCACTTTTACCAGCGGTTTTGACATTAATGCCTGTGTGTTGAGTTAATTAGGCTGCTTTCACACATCACTTTTCGCATGAGGCACAATCCGGTTTGTGCCTTATGCAACGGATCCGTCTCAGATTGTGTAAAAACCGATGCGACGGATCCGGTAAAAAAAACGGATCCTTTTTTTTTTTTTTTTGTAATGCTGAGAGAGAGACCCCATCATCACCGCACAATGAATTATTTACTTTCCCTTACAGGTTAATCATTGGGGGTGTCTCATAGACGCCTGCCATGATTAACCCCTTATTACCCCGATTGCCACCGCACCAGGGCAATTCGGGATGAGCCAGGTAGAGTCCCGGGACTGTCGCATCTAATGGATGCAGCAATTCCGGGCGGCTGCTGGCTGATATTTTTAGGCTGGGGTGCTCCCCATAACGTGGAGCTCCCCATCCTGAGAATACCAGCCTTCAGCCGTGTGGCTTTATCTTGGCTGGTATCAAAATTGGGGGGGACCGCACACCGTTTTTTTTATTAATTATTTATTTTACTGCAAGATATAGACCCGCCCACCGGCGGCTGTGATTGGTTGCAGTGAGACAGGTGTCAATCAGTGTGGGGGGGTGTCTGACTGCAACCAATCATAGGCGCCGGTGGGCGGGGGAAGCAGTGAATACGAGATTGAATAATGGGCGGCCGGCATTTTCAAATCAGGAGAAGCTGCCAGCAGTGTGACAGCTGTGCAGCGCCGCGCTGGTGATCGGTGAGTGGGTGAGAGTGAGTGAATGAGTCAGTGAGTCAGTTGAGTGAGAGAGTTTGAGAGCGAGTGAGTGAATGATTGATTGATTTTCTGACAAGCAATGAATTTATATCACTTCTGGGCATGCTCAGAAGTAAAAACCGAATCCGGTACATGCTTCCGACGTTTGACGCATGCCACCGTATCCGGCGCGCATAGACTTTCATTATGCACCATGCCGCACAGCCCACGCCTCTCTGCGTCCTGTGCGGCCGCCGGAGTGACGATTTTTGCTGCATTCGGCAAAAACCAGATCAGATGCAAGTACATGCGGCACAATCTGGCGCTAATAAAAGTCTATGAGGAAAAACCGCACCCGGCTGCAAAAAAACGGATGCGTTTTTTCTGCAAACCGCCAGATTGTGCCTGATTGCAAAAAACTGATGTGTGAAAGCAGCCTTAGAGAGCACCAAATTTTCATTGTTATACAAGCTGCGCTCTGACTAAAGGGGATAAAGAAGCTCAACATATTGATTGCAGCAGATTCAATACAGCTTATATAGAATGGGTGCCAAATCCTCTGGCATGGCATCCACCAGAAAAGACAGGAAAAAAGCGGTAACTTCCACAGGGAGTGATGAATAGATAAAAAAAACCTTTATTGTAAACATCAGAAAATCTGCAGCATAGATAGAAACCTGACGCATTTCTGGTGTGTAACAAAACACTTTTAATCATCAGAGATAGTAACAGAGTTAGAACAAGCAGCTCCTATCAACAACTGAGAATACGGAACAGCATAATTACCAACACACGGTTTAATACAAGATGTAAAGGGACATTAACCCCACAGGCATAGAAAACAGATGAAGCCCTAACACCATAAGATAAACCATATCAAGACTTCCATATATGAAGATAAAACTAGTGATAAAGTACAATTATCCTGCAGTACACGGGATGATTATGAGTCCATAAAACTCAGAAAACATGAAAAACTGTGTAATCCTGTAAAAATGAAAAATCACATGGAAAATCCAGATGAAATAAATGTCCATAGAGTAAGGACAACGCTGTATAGTTTTGGCCTTAGTGTGTATTCAGGGTCCTTGATAAAGTCATTAGGGAACGACACTTGTGGCTTCAATAAAGCTCTTTACAAGTCCAGATCTCTGGAGCACATTGGAATGTACCGTGTATTGTCCCGATCTCCGGAGTGACCATAAAGCCCCTGCTATTCCGCGTCACTTCTCTCCAACATTGTGTTACCCTTAAGGCTCCTTTACACACTGCAACATCGCTAACGACATCGCTGTAACGTCACCGGTTTTGTGACGTAATAGCAACCTCCCCAGCGACATTGCAGTGTGTGAAACGCATCAGGGACCTGGCCCCCGCTATGAGGTCGCTGATCGCTACAATTCTTTCCGGACCATTTTTTGGTCCTTTGTTTCCTGCTGTGCAGCATGCATCGGTGTGTTTGACACCGTTATAATGACTTCATTAGCGACTTCCCTTTCAAATAGCTGCTTTGACACGTCCCCAATGACCAGCTAGGTCATTCTGCAGGTCTGTATCGCTGCTGCGTCATTGGCAGGTATGCCTGTTTGACAGCTTACCAGCGACTCACCAGAGACTTTGTAGCAATCCCGGCCAGGTTGGGATCGCTGGTGGGATCGCTAGAAAGTCTCAGTGTGTAAAGGGGCCTTAACAAGTGCTAAGCCAGAGACCATTACAGTCCAATAAGAGTCATTAGTAAATGGCTGCAGATGGAAAAGTCAATGTTATTCACAATTAATCAGATAAAATACAATTAAGTAAATGAAGGTCTGACATATGACCGTCAGAATATTAATGTAACAATATGTACATTCTCATGGCTGCCACATGTTACTGAAGATAACCTGGAAATAAAGAGCTTTTAGCGGTTTACATTGGTGATATATATGATTACACATAAATAACAGGAAGATGAATCAACCTGGAAATTACATTGTACTTCTAGGAAATGTCTTCATGTACCGGATATGTACAATAATACCTAAAAGTTCATTATCAAAAGGAAAACAACGGAATTTGCCAATTAGATAATGTATGACAATGAAAAACCTGTGACACAAAGATGGTATACCCATAAAGATGGAATGATATATATCATGATGCTGAATGACTTTTTTTCTACGGTTTTTATACAAGAAAATGCCATGGCAGATGACATGACCAGTGATACCATAAATTCACCCTTGAATATTACCTGCTTAACCCAGCAGGAAGTACGCCGCCGCCTCGAAATCACTAAGGTTGACAAATCTCCGGGCCCGGATGGGATACACCCCAGAGTACTACAGGATTTGAGTTCTGTGATAGATAGACCATTATTTTTAATCTTCTCAGATTCCTTAATAACAGGGTCGGTACCGCAGGACTGGCGCATAGCAAATGTGGTGCCAATATTCAAAAGGGGACAAAAACTGAGCCGGGAAATTATAGGCCGGTAAGTTTAACCTCTACGGTTGGTAAAATCCTTGAGGGTTTCTTGAGAGATGCTATACTGGAGTATCTCAAGAAAAATAACCTCATGACAGAGTATCAACATGGGTTTATGAGGGATCGATCCTGTCAAACTAATTTGATCAGCTTCTATGAAGAGGTAAGTTCAAGCCTGGACCAGGGAAATGCCGTGGATGTTGTGTATATGGACTTTTCAAAAGCTTTTGATACGGTGCCACACAAAAGGTTGGTACATAAAATGAGAATAATGGGGATAGGGGAAAATATGTGTAACTGGGTTAAAAACTGGCTCAGTGATAGGAAACAAAGGGTGGTTATTAATGGTACGTACTCGGACTGGGTCTCAGTTCATAGTGGGGTACCACAGGGGTCAGTATTGGGCCCGCTTCTTTTCAACATATTTATAAATGACCTTGTTGGGGGCATGCGGAGTAGAATTTCAATATTTGCAGATGATACTAAACTCTGCAGGGTAATCAATACAGAGGAGGATAATTTTATATTACAGGGAGATTTATGTAAATTGGAGGATTGGGCTGAGAAGTGGCAATTGAAGTTTAATGTAGATAAATGTAAAGTCATGCACTTGGGTAGAGGAAATAACATTTATGATTATGTACTTAATTGTAGAACACTGGGTAAAACAGACACAGAAAAAGACTTGGGTGTATGGGTGGATGGTAAACTTCACTTTAGTGGACAGTGTCAGGCAGCTGCTGCCAGGGCTAATAAAATAATGGGATGTATTAAAAGAGGTATAAGTGTTCATGAAAAAAATATAGTTCTACCTCTGTACAAGTCACTAGTGCGACCGCACTTAGAATACTGTGTACAATTCTGGTCACCGATATATAAGAAGGACATAGCTGAACTGGAGAGGGTGCAGAGAAGAGCGACCAAGATTGTTAGAGGAATGGGTGGGCTGCAATACCAAGACAGGTTATTAAACTTGGGGTTATTTAGTTTGGAAAAACGAAGGCTTAGGGGGGATCTAATCACAATATATAAATATATGAGGGGACAGTACAGAGACCTTTCCAAAGATCTTTTTACACCTAGGCCTGTGACTGGAACACGGGGGCATCCGCTACGTCTTGAGGAAAGAAGGTTTAATCATAATCACAGACGAGGATTCTTTACTGTACGAGCAGTGAGACTATGGAACTCTCTGCCGCATGATGTTGTAATGAGTGATTCACTACTAACATTTAAGCAGAGCCTGGATGCCTTTCTTGAAAAATTTAATATTATCAGTTATGTATATTAGATTTTATGACAGGGTATTGATCCAGGGAACTAGTCTGATTGCCGGATGTGGAGTCAGGAAGGAAATTTTTTCCCCATTGGAACTTGTTTGCCACATTGGGGTTTTTTTTGCCTTCCTCTGGATCAACATGTTAGGCTACGGGTTGAACTAGATGGACTTAGAGTCTCCCTTCAACCTTAAAAACCATGATACTATGATACTATGATATATCCACATTTATATAATAGTGCATGTATCACTTCCATGGAGTGAAGTGAAGCGCTTGACTGCTCCGGAGTAAGTGGCATCTTATTCTCAGTATTTGATAAGTCTTCCACAAGTCTCCTTCTTAGGCCCTGTGCGCACTAGAAAATGGAATTTTCTTAAGAAAATTCCACAGGCTCTGAAAGATTACCACACACGCGGTTAAAAAAACCGCGGCAAACCGCACCCAAGAAAACGCATGCGGTTTATCGCGGTTTTGGAGCGGTTTTTCCGCAGGTTGTTCCCTGCGGTCTTTACTGATGAATGCAATAAAGCAGGTTGTGAGAAAAAAAAAAATGATGTTGTCATTTCCTTCTTCAATCATTCTCCATATTCTCCTACCACATAGTGGATATTCTCCATTCTCATTTTGGATATGTCAAGCAATTTAATAGCGATGCGCCTTCACAGGCCATATGTCAAGCTCATGTTGGTCACTATTATCAGTGTATTATGTTGTCGGAGACAACAGGTATTTTTTTTTTTTATCATTTTAGAAAATCATAGTTTTCGCCTGTGATGGATTTTAACATTTTTTTTATTTTTTTTAGGCCCAAAAAAAAAATGTGGGTACATCACCTTCTTGTATCACGGGAAGAGAAGGGACATTTTCGTGTCCTGTATAAAGATTTAAGAAGGTAAGTTAAACATGTAATGTTTTTAAACACTGTTTTATTTTATCTATCTCTCTATCTTTATCTAACTATCTACCTACCTTTCTATCTATCCATGTATCTATCTATCCATCTATCTATCTATCCATTATCTAGCTAACTATGTACCTATCTATCTATCCATCCATGTATCTATCAATTATCTATCTATTCCTCTATCTATCCTTCTATCTATCCTTCTACCTATCTATCCTTTTATGTATCTATTTATGTATCTATCCTTCTATCCATCTGTCTACCCATCTCTCTATCTGTATCTATATATCTATCTATTTATCTATCCATCCATATTTATCTATCCTTCTATCTCTCTCTGTATCTTCTATCTCTGTCTATCTCTATATTTATCCTTTATCTCTCTATCTCTACCTATTTTTCTTTTTGTTTTATGGTATAATGCTGTAATTTTTTATCCTTTTTTGCAGATTTCCTGAAAAATTTATTTCGTTCTGTCGGCTAACCATTCCGGCATTTGACAGACTCTTATCCATGCTCCAGTCAGAATTATATCATGCCAACACAAGAATGAGGAAATCAGTGTCTGCTGAGGAACGGCTGCTCATCACCTTGCGGTAAGTAATGCAAAAAATGCTTTCACATATAACTTTTTTTTTTGGAACATGATGTGAAGAGTTCATTTTGAAATGCATACAATGCTTATATTTGTGCGTTTCTAATTTTTTTTTACTTTTATTTTGCAGGTTTCTGACCTCAGGAGAGAGCTACACATCCCTGCACCTTCAATTTCGGGTTGGTAAATCAACCATCTCCGGAATTGAGGTGCACATGTGACGTGATCTGGCAGAAGTTGCAGCCCATCGTGATGCCTTCCCCAACCGAGGAAACTTAGCTCCAGGTTGCAGCAGGCTTTCAAACTGTAGCCAACTTCCCCAACTGCATAAGTGCCGTTGATGGCAAACGTAAGAGTTCAGAAGCCACTGCGATCAGGATCAATCTTCTTTAATTATAAGAAGTATTTTTCAGTGGTCCTTATGGCGGTGGCCGATGCACATTACAAATTTGTTGCCATTGATGTCGGTGCTTATGGCAGTACGGGGGATTCTCGGGTGTTGCGAACATCACAGATTGGACTGCAAATTCTTCAGGATTGTGGAACGCTCCCAGCCCCACAACCTTTGCCGGGTTCCACAGATCCAGTCCCCTTTGTGATGGTATCGGATGAGGCTTTTCCTTTATTGCCAAACCTGCTGCGCCCATACCCATGGAGGGGACTCGATACCTGGCGGAGGATTTTTAATTATAGGCTGAGTCGTGCACGCAGATATGTGGAGTGTACCTTTGGAATCATAGCTAGTCAGTGGAGGATTCTCCACACAACCATCAGTTAGAAACCAAAACCGTTGACACTGTAATAAAGGACTGTTATGTTCTCCACAACTATGCTAGAGAGTACAGCTCTCAGCAAGTTGAGGAAACACAGCAGGCTGAATTTAATCCAGTGAGCAACATGGTTTTGGGACGACCATATAACTCGGGTGTGTTGGTGCTAGAAACCTTTACTGACTATTTCATGAGTCCAGAAGGTGCCGTGCACTGGCAGTACTCCTGTGTCGGTACGGGGGATTCTCGGGTGTTGCGAACATCACAGATTGGACTGCAAATTCTTCAGGATTGTGGAACGCTCCCAGCCCCACAACCTTTGCCGGGTTCCACAGATCCAGTACCCTTTGTGATGGTATCGGATGAGGCTTTTCCTTTATTGCCAAACCTGCTGCGCCCATACCCATGGAGGGGACTCGATACCCGGCGGAAGATTTTTAATTATAGGCTGAGTCGTGCACGCAGATATGTGGAGTGCACCTTTGGAATCATAACTAGTCAGTGGAGGATTCTCCACACAACCATCAGTTAGACACCAAAACCGTTGATACTGTGATAAAGGACTGTTATGTTCTCCACAACTATGCTAGAGAGTACAGCTCTCAGCAAGTTGAGGAAACACAGCAGGCTGAATTTAATCCAGTGAGCAACATGGTTTTGGGACGACCATTTAACTCGGGTGTGTTGGTGCTAGAAACCTTTACTGACTATTTCATGAGTCCAGAAGGTGCCGTGCACTGGCAGTACTCCTGTGTCGGTGATGTGCAGCCGGATCAGCAGACACCGATGGGACAAGATTGATAAAGAAGACGAAATATGATGAAAATGTATACTCTTTCTTTTGTCAATGTATGGTCATCTACATTTGTAAATATGTGTTTTATTTTGTTCAAAATGAAATATTTTTAAAAATAAAAATGCTTCACTTTTATTTTTTCAAAAGATAGTTTTTATTACAGGCTTTTGAAACCAACAAACACAAACTGGTTTACCTGCCTCCCAAATAAACCACCCACCCACCCTTAAAGATAACATAAGATGGTTGCAAATACACTTATTAATTATATAGTCCAATTTTGGATATGTACAGTCAGTCCTATATGCTTGACTTATATTTTATTTTTTTTAAACACCAAAAAACACATATTAAGAACAAGTAAAATTTTAATTGCAAAATAAAACATTGGCATTAACAAACAGCATTATAAACAACATCAAGAAGTACAGTGACTCTGCCAGCTGTAATATGCCCACAACCCCACAGGATAACATGAAGGCCACACATTTTTTTGGAAAATTACAACCTAGACCCTGCAGTCATATGCATGTAAAAATGGAAAAAAAAAATTAAAAGGACCCTTTTTGTATGGTGATTTATCGTAGGACGGTGAGGCAGGGATTAGAAAAATGCACACAGGACTGCTCAAGTAGTCCTTTATGCATATTTCACATCCCTGACAAACCTTCCCTGTCAAAATAACCATACAAAAAGAGAACAAATAAAAAAAATGATCCTTTAATACATGCATATGCTTAGAGGGTCTAGGTCTTTTTCAATAAAAAAGTGTGGCTTTGATATTATCCTGTGGCTAAGAGTTTATTACATATTACCTATAATGACATCTAAGTGTGAAAAACACAGAATTATAGGTGTCAGACTGGGTGGGGGGTCCAGCCCTATGTTGACCTGGCAAATTATTTTGGCCAAATTGTACCCCTTCCACTGTTTGAGAGTGGGATGTAAACGTTGATGTGGGTATTCCAATATAACCTTGGTTTGGTTGACCCTGGGATAAATTATAATTGGTGCTTTGACGTTGCTGGCTATTTGCTGCTTGGTCATTTGTTTTGTTTGGTGGCAAATGTTTGCAAAATTACATTGACCAGTTCCCCGACACTGGGATGGAGGGGGGGTATTTTTTGGCATCTCCTGCAGCCTGCTAGACAGGCTTGATGTAAATAAATCACAACGCCTCGCAAGTAAGCTGGCCGCACTTTTCTGATACATTTTTGCCTTTTGACATCTTCCTTTTTTTACGTAATAGTGTAGTGGACCTTTCTGTTGCCACTGAGGATGATGACCCGCTGGCAACTAGATTAGAAGCTGTGGCCAAAGAACATTCTGTGTCTGCCCGTTTGCCAGCAGCTGATGTTTCAGGTGGAGGTGAAGATAACGGCGATGTGTCGTGGCCAGCAGCTGCTGATTCTTGGCCATCCAATTCCTCATTGGCCAAATGTTCTATGTCACCATGAGAGTTGGCTGCTGTTTGGCCTTCGATGATCACATTTTGATGTTCAGGCTGGATGTTACCTTCAGTTCTATGATTGGAAAGGAAAACACATTTTTTAAATTTTTAATTGGAAAAATATTTTGAATTAACCAAAAATTTACAAAGTCAAATACTTACTGCCATAATCTTCGTCCTGTGTTTAGAAATTGCAGATCATTCTCGAACATGAACTTTTGGTTGGCACTGCGGAACCACTTCTGTTCGCCCTCAACAGATCTTTTTGGAAGCAGTCTTTCAACGAGCGCCAACGATTCTTAACATCTTTATCTGTACACCATAAAAAATACAACAAAAATTACTCAATTTTGTGTATTAAAATTACAAAAGATTATCTTAAAAAAACATTTGCACATTACCAAGTTGAAATTGAAGTTGTTGGTCCGTCTTATCGAACAGAGAAAATAGATCTCTACAAATATGTGTCCACCAATCATGACGTTTGTATTTGTTGAGATACTCTGGACAAGCTGGATCCCACAATCCTGGTTTACTCTCCACCTACAATTTTTTAATAAAGGGACATTGAAAACATAAAATACCCCCACACACGTGAGGCAGTGGACAATGGATAGATAGGTAATTAATGGACAGATAGATAGATGGATAGATAGATAGATGGATAGATAGATAATGGAGAGATAGATGGATAGATAGATAATGGATAGATAGATGGATAGATAGATAGAAAGATAGATCGATAATGGAAAGATAGATAGATGGATAGATAGATAATGTATAGATAGATAGATAGATGGATAGATAATGGATAGATAGATAGATAATGGATAGATAGATAAATAGATGGATAGATAGATAATAGATAGATAGATAATGGATAGATAGATGATAGATAATGGATAGATAGAAAGAAAGATAGATAGATAACACTGGTCTACAAAAAAAAAATTCTGGCATGGACTTTAAGAACAGTTTCAGACTAATTTGAGGGTGCTGAATTCAAATCTGATCTTATAATTTCGCTATCACATCATGTTTTTGCACTATAGGTATATATCCCATTTTCATGAATTCCATGAAAAATATAAGTAGTGTATCAAAAGTGCTGGTTTATACGGTTTACTAAGGTAAATTTAGTTTTCATTTAGTCTCCCAATAAATGTGAGAATATCTTTGTTTTCTTTGAACATGCATAATTCCCATTTGTTATGATAAGAAAGTAAACAAACAGTTTTCAACGTACACAACAGTCGTGTGCAGGTACAGTTTTATTTATTGAAATTTTCAATGAATTTTGATATGTATTACTTTTATCCTGCTGTTTTTTTGGGTTTTTTTTGCTTGTGAATCAATACCTAAGGTGTGGGGGGGGGGGGATGGAGACAGAAATTCAATGAACAACTCAGGTAGCTAACAACTTTTATCTTGTATTTTTCTGCAGGATGTTTTGCTGATCTAACAATGGCCTCTACATCTCGCAGAAGACAGTGCTCAAATGATCCAAATATTTTTTGTTACATCTGTGGAAACTTTGCTGTGAAGATTCAGAGGCGTAACATTACTGACTTTGTTAAGAGGGTGTATTTTGCGTACTTCAAAGTAAAACTTGGAGACCAAGACAAGCATTGGGCTCCTCACAAAGTATGCAAAACTTGTATTGAGAGCTTGAGATCATGGTCTCAAGGAAAGAATGCTAAACTTCAGTTTGGAGTTCCTATGGTTTGGAGAGAACCAAGCAATCATTTAGAAGACTACTATTTCTTTCTTGTTGATGTAAAAGGTTTCAATAAGAAAACAAGTAATATTTGCAATATCCGAGTATCCCTTCAGCTATTCGACCACTTGGCCATAGTGAAGACATACCTGTTCCAAAATATACTGCGCTTCAAGAAAACGTTGACACAGATCTCTCCTCACATTGTTATACTGATGAAGAAGACAGTCCAGATATTTTTCAGCCATGTGATGAAGATTGTGACAAACCAATTCTGTTTACTCAGTCTGCTTTGAATGATCTGGTTAGAGATCTTTATCTACCAAAAGAGTCTGCTGAACTATTGGCTTCAAGACTACAAGAGAATCAAATGTTGAAACCCAATACAAGTGTCTCATTTTATCGTAACAGGGAAGCAGAACTGCGTAAGTACTTCCATTCAGATGGCCAGCTTGTCTATTGTACTGATGTTGAAGGGCTACTTCTCTTTATGGGACTTCCAACATATGATTCAAGGGATTGAAAGCTTTTTATTGATAGTTCAAAAAGAAGTTTAAAATATGTTCTGTTACACAATAGAAATTAGTATGGCTCTGTACCAATAGGTCATTCTGTAAAACTTAAAGAAGAATATAAAAACATCAAGATTGTTCTAGAGAGGTGACAATATAATGTTCATGGGTGGCTAATTTGTGTTGATTTGAAAATGGTGGGTAAATGGAGGGTACACAAAACACCCTTGTTTTCTGTGCTACTGGGACAGTAGAGCATTGGGTGAAAACTGAATGGCCTCAGCGACAGAGTTTGGCATCTGGTGATAAGAATGTCATCCATGATCCTCTAGTGGATAGGAAGAACATTGTCTTTCCTCCCTTGCACATATAACTTGGATTGATGAAGCAGTTCGTCAAAGCTCTCAATTACAGTGGAGAATGCTTTAACTATATATGTTCAACTTTTCCTGGTCTTAGTGAAGAGAAGAAAAAGGCTGTAATATTTGATGGACTTCAAATAAGAACACTTATGAGAGACCCAAATTTTATCACATCAATGAATGAGACAGAAGAAAGAGCTTGGAATGCATTTTGTAATGTGGTGCAGAATTTTCTAGGGAATAAGAAAGCAGAAAACTATGAAGAGATTGTGGAAGAGCCACTAATGAGTCTGCGAAATCTTGGATGTAGAATGAGTATCAAGATTCACTATTTACACAGCCATTTGGACTTTTTTCCAGAGAACCTTGGGGATGTGAGCGAGGAACAAGGGGAGCGTTTTCATCAGGACATTAAAACAATAGAAGAACGGTATCAAGGCCTGTGGGACTCACATATGATGGCTGACTATTGCTGGAGCTTGATGAGAGACAACCCAGAAGCTGTACATCGCAGATCAGCCAAGAAAAGAAAGTTGAAATAACTGCCATTTGCCATTAATCTGTGTGCCATATATATGTGTTTTTATATTTTGTAGTTTAATTCTGTAAGTATGTTTGATTTTCTGTACATAGACTTTGTAATCTTTGTTATTCCTTGATTAAAAATAACAAAATGTAGTACCTAAAATCATGTGTTTTTATCATAAAACATTCGATATGAGTAATTTTCATCAAAAATTGAAAATATTTCGAAATCCTGATGTGATTGCCCAAAACAGAGTTCATATTCATAATCAGCAGTCAAAATTTACTTAAAATATGTTTTAAAACCTTTTGCCAGAAAAATTGCGTTGACCAGTTTAATGGATAGATAGATAATGAATAGATAGATGGATGGATAGATGATAGATATACAGTTAGGTCCAGAAATATTTGGACAGTGACACAATTTTCGCGAGTTGGGCTCTGCATGCCACCACATTGGATTTGAAATGAAACCTCTACAACAGAATTCAAGTGCAGATTGTAACGTTTAATTTGAAGGTTTGAACAAAAATATCTGATAGAAATTGTAGGAATTGTACACATTTCTTTACAAACACTCCACATTTTAGGAGGTCAAAAGTAATTGGACAAATAAACCAAACCCAAACAAAATATTTTTATTTTCAATATTTTGTTGCGAATCCTTTGGAGGCAATCACTGCCTTAAGTCTGGAACCCATGGACATCACCAAACGCTGGGTTTCCTCCTTCTTAATGCTTTGCCAGGCCTTTACAGCCGCAGCCTTCAGGTCTTGCTTGTTTGTGGGTCTTTCCGTCTTAAGTCTGGATTTGAGCAAGTGAAATGCATGCTCAATTGGGTTAAGATCTGGTGATTGACTTGGCCATTGCAGAATGTTCCACTTTTTTGCACTCATGAACTCCTGGGTAGCTTTGGCTGTATGCTTGGGGTCATTGTCCATCTGTACTATGAAGCGCCGTCCGATCAACTTTGCGGCATTTGGCTGAATCTGGGCTGAAAGTATATCCCGGTACACTTCAGAATTCATCCAGCTACTCTTGTCTGCTGTTATGTCATCAATAAACACAAGTGACCCAGTGCCATTGAAAGCCATGCATGCCCATGCCATCACGTTGCCTCCACCATGTTTTACAGAGGATGTGGTGTGCCTTGGATCATGTGCCGTTCCCTTTCTTCTCCAAACTTTTTTCTTCCCATCATTCTGGTACAGGTTGATCTTTGTCTCATCTGTCCATAGAATACTTTTCCAGAACTGAGCTGGCTTCATGAGGTGTTTTTCAGCAAATTTAACTCTGGCCTGTCTATTTTTGGAATTGATGAATGGTTTGCATCTAGATGTGAACCCTTTGTATTTACTTTCATGGAGTCTTCTCTTTACTGTTGACTTAGAGACAGATACACCTACTTCACTGAGAGTGTTCTGGACTTCAGTTGATGTTGTGAACGGGTTCTTCTTCACCAAAGAAAGTATGCGGCGATCATCCACCACTGTTGTCATCCGTGAACGCCCAGGCCTTTTTGAGTTCCCAAGCTCACCAGTCAATTCCTTTTTTCTCAGAATGTACCCGACTGTTGATTTTGCTACTCCAAGCATGTCTGCTATCTCTCTGATGGATTTTTTCTTTTTTTTCAGCCTCAGGATGTTCTGCTTCACCTCAATTGAGAGTTCCTTAGACCGCATGTTGTCTGGTCACAGCAACAGCTTCCAAATGCAAAACCACACACCTGTAATCAACCCCAGACCTTTTCACTACTTCATTGATTACAGGTTAACGAGGGAGACGCCTTCAGAGTTAATTGCAGCCCTTAGAGTCCCTTGTCCAATTACTTTTGGTCCCTTGAAAAAGAGGAGGCTATGCATTACAGAGCTATGATTCCTAAACCCTTTCTCCGATTTGGATGTGAAAACTCTCATATTGCAGCTGGGAGTGTGCACTTTCAGCCCATATTATATATGTAATTGTATTTCTGAACATGTTTTTGTAAACAGCTAAAATAACAAAACTTGTGTCACTGTCCAAATATTTCTGGCCCTGACTGTAGATAGATAATAGATGGATAGATTTATTTGTGATGCTTATGTTGGCGCCCCCTCAACAGTATTTGTGAGACAGCAGTGACCCTGCGTGACCTTTGAACTGAGTTCTCACAGGGTCACTGCTGGTCATTGACATCACTCTATTATCGCTATCGGAGGTTGTGCTACTTTCTAGCACACTGAAGTTCTCGCGAGCAGTAATGAGCCGACCGTGAGAAATGACCGGGAGTTACCCCGGCAGCATCGTTCACGGAATGAGGCTGCTTGTCAGACGTCGCTGGATCAGTACAGTACGCACAGGGCCTTAATTTTCTTGTATTGCGACCAATGTCCTGCATGTTACATGACGCGCAGATGGTGCCATAAACTACATGGTGGAAACTGCAATTATGAAAGATTTCATGTTATAAACCTTATCTGGGGAACTAAAAAAAGAAAGTTTTTTACTTTCAGCAAATCTGCATACATTGCATTTGGGACATGAACATTTAACCCCTTCACCCCCGGCCACTAAAACACCCTAATGACCGGGCCATTTTTTGCAATTCTGACCAGTGTCACTTTGACAGGTTATAACTCTGGAACGCTTCAATGGATACTGGCGATTCTGAGATTGTTTTTTCGTGACATATTGTACTTCATGTCAGTGGTAAATTTAGGCCGATAATTTTTGCGTTTATTTGTGAAAATTTAGGAAATTTTGCAAAAATTTTGAAAATTTCTCAATTTTCAAATTTTGAAAATTTATGCCTATAAATCTGAGAAATATGTCACACAAAATAGTTACTAAATAACATTTACCACATGTCTACTTTACATCAGCGCAATTTTCGAAACAAAATTTTTTTCCGTTAGAAAGGTAGAAGGGGTCAAAGTTCATCAGCAATTTCTCATTTTTCCAACAAAATTTACAAACGAATTTTTTTTAGGGACCACATCACATTTGAGGTGACTTTGAGAGGCCGAGGTGACAGAAAATACCCAAAAGTGACCCCATTCTAAAATCTGCACCCCTCACTCTGCTCAAAACCACATCCAAGAAGTTTATTAACCCTTTAGGTGCGTCACAGGAACAAAAGCAATGTGGAAGGAAAAAATGAAAATTTTACTTTTTAACACAAAAATGTTACTTTAGCCATAAAATTTTAAATTTTCACAAGGGAGAAAAGAGAAAGTGCACCCTACAATTTATTGTGCATTTTCACCTGAGTACGCTGATACCCCATATGTGGTAAAAATCAATTGTTTGGGCGTACGGCAGAGTTCGAAAGGGAAGGAGCGCCATTTGAATTTTTGAACACAAAATTAGCTGCACTCATTAGCAGACACCATGTCGGGTTTGAAGACCCCCTGAGGTGCCTAAACAATTGAGTTGCTTCAACTAGGTAGCTTTTTTTTCACAAGGGTATCAGGAAAAAATGCACCATAAAATGTATTGTGCATTTTCTCCTGAGTACGCAGATACCCCATATGTGGTGGAAATCAAATGTTTGGGCACACGGCAGGGCTCGGAAGGCAAGGAGCGCCATTTGAATTTTTGACTGCAAAATTAGCTGCACTCATTAGCGGACGCCATGTCGGGTTTGAAGACCCCCTGAGGTGCCTAAACAATGGAGCTACCCCACAAGTGACCCCATTTTGGAAACTAGAGCCCTCAAATAATTTTTCTAGATGTTTGGTGAGCACTTTGAACCCCTGGGGGCTTCACAGAAGTTTATAACGTTGAGCCGTGAAAAGAAAAAAAAATTTTTTTACCACAAAACTGTTGCTTCAACTAGGTAGCTTTTTTTTTCACAAGGGTATCAGTAAAAATTGCACCATAAAATGTATTGTGCATTTTCTCCTGAGTACGCAGATACCCCATATGTGGTGGAAATCAAATGTTTGGGCACACGGCAGGGCTCGGAAGGCAAGGAGCGCCATTTGATTTATTGACTGCAAAATTAGCTGCACTCATTAGCGGATGCCATGTCGGGTTAGAAGACCCCCTGAGGTGCCTAAACAATGGAGCTACCCCACAAGTTACCCCATTTTGGAAACTAGAGCCCTCAAATAATTTTTCTAGATGTTTGATGAGCACTTTGAACCCCTGGGGGCTTCACAGAAGTTTACAATGTTGAGCCGTGAAAAGAAAAAAAAACATTTTTTACCACAAAACTGTTGCTTCAACTAGGTAGCTTTTTTTTCACAAGGGTATCAGTAAAAAATGCACCATAAAATGTATTGTGCATTTTCTCCTGAGTACGCAGATACCTCATATGTGGTGGAAATCAAATGTTTGGGCACACGGGAGGACTCAGAAGGCAAAGAGCGCTATTTGAATTATTGACTGCAAAATAAGCTGCACTCATTAGCGGACGCCATGTCGGGTTTGAAGACCCCATGAGGTACCTAAACAATGGAGCTCCCCCAAAAGTGACTGCATTTTGGAAACTAGAGCCCTCATATAATTTTTCTAGATGTTCGGTGTGCACTTTGAACACCTGGGGGCTTCACAGAAGTTTATAACGTTGAGCCGTGAAAAGAAAAAAATAAAATTGTTATCACTAAAATGTTGCTTCAACTAGGTAGATTTTTTTTCACAAGGGTATCAGTAAAAAATGCACCATGAAATCTATAGTGCATTTTTTCCTGAGTACGACGATATCTCATATGTGGTGGAAAGTAATTGTTTGGGCGCATGGCGGGGCTCAGAAGAGAAAGAGCACCATTTGACAGCAAAATTGGTTGGAATCATTAGCTGACGTAATGATGCATTTGGAGACCCCCCTGAGGTGCCTAAACAATGGAGCTCCCCCACAAGTGACCCCATTTTGGAAACTAGACCCCTCAAGGAATTTATTTAGATGTTTAGCGAGCCCCAAGGGGCTCCACACAAGTTGATAATGCTGAGCCATGAATACAATTTTTTTTTTCACCACAAAACTGTTACTTGAACCACGTAGCTTTTTTTTTCCACAAGGGTATCAGGAAAAAATGTACCATAAAACGTATTGTGCAATTTCTCCTGAGTACGATGATACCTCATATGTGGTGGAAAGTAATTGTTTGGGCGCATGGCAGGGCTCAGAAGAGAAAGCGTACCATTTGACAGCAAAATTGGTTGGAATCATTAGCGGACGCCATGTCACGTTTGGAGACCCCCTATGGTGCCTAAACAGTGGAGCTCCCTCACAAGTGACCCCATCCCCTCAAGGAAATTATCTAGATGTTTGGTGAGCCCCTTGCACCCCCAGGGGCTCCACAGAAGTTGATAAATACCTCATATGTGGTGGAAAGTAATTGTTTGGGCGTATGGTGGGGCTCAGAAGTGAAGGAACGCCATTTGACTTTTCAAACGCACAGACGCGGTGCACTGATCGACTGCTGCAGGACGCACATTCAGATGAGATACAAAAAGCGTCGGTGATACGGAAAAAAAGAAAAAGTCATGCAAAAAATTGAGCAGGGATGCCGATCCGTTATGTGCATCCCTGCTCAGCGCTCGGCGGGATGCACGGACAGATGCGATACAAAAAGCGTCGCGGATACAGAAAAAAGTCACGCCAAAAATTGAGCAGGGATGCAGATCCGCTATCTGCATTCCTGATCAGCGCTCGGCGAGACGCACGGATGGATGCGATACAAAAAGCGTTGCGGATACGGAAAAAAGTCACACCAAAAATTGAGCAGGGATGCAGATCCGCTATCTGCATCCCTGATCAGCGCTCGGCGGGACGCACGGACGGATGCGATACAAAAAGCGTTGCGGATACGGAAAAAAGTCACGCCAAAAATTGAGCAGGGATGCAGATACGTTATCTGCATCCCTGATCAGCAATTGGCGGGACGCACGGACAGATGCGATACAAAATGCGTTGGGGATACGGAAAAAAAAAAGTCACGCCAAAAATTGACCACGGATGCAGATCCGTTATCTGCATCCGTGATCAGTGCTCGGCGGGACGCACTGACAGATGAGGTGTAAAAATGGACAGGATACAGGGAAAAAAAAAAAAAAGTTATACTCACAGTACCCAGAGGAGTAGCAGGAGGAACAGAAGGCAAGCGAGATAGACAGCTGTACAGGAGCCGAAGGCAGGATGTTGGACAGATCAGCAGAAGACCCAGGAAGAAGGACCCAGAGATGGAGGCAGATGTGATCGGGCCAGTGAAGAAATCGGATGACCCGGTGAAGGCAGGTAAGTGGACGTCAAGGGGAGGGGGAGAGCAGAGGGGGCGCGGGAGAGCAGAGGGGGATACCGGAGAAGCTAGGAAAGAAGGAAGGAAGGAAGCAGAATAGAGATGACAGAGGAGGCAGGCAGATCGCAGGGGGAGCAGATCGGGGCGTGGGGGGGCAGATCTGGGGGGGCACGGGCAGGGGCCATAACGGGAGCGCGCAGGGGCCATAACGGGAGTGGAATACTCCCGTGGAGCAGGCGCAGAAGCGGTGACATCAGAGGCGGCGTCTGCGGCGGCAGCGGTGGCATGGTACCACAAGTACCAGCCACTCCACGCTGCAGACATGTTGGGGGAGGCTCCCCAGACCAGCACAGGCCTGGGGAGGGCGGCCACCTGCAGATCAGACTGCCCCACTGCACACTGATTGGAGCGATTGCGCGTCATAGCACGATCGCTCCAATCAGTGCTGCAGGGGCTGGGGGCGGCATGTTTGAGATCCACCTATGATCTGCTGCTACAATAGATCATAGCAGGATCTCATAGTATCGCACTAATTCGGGCATTATTTTTGCCTAAATCAGTGCGAATGTTGTGGTTGGCGGTTCAGATTTGAACAGCCACTCACAACGATCGTCGATGGGGGGTAGCGATGCCACCCCCCCGGGGTCAAGCAAAGGTCCCCTGCTGTAAGAAACAGCAGGGGACATCATTTGAAAGCCATTGCTATGGCCACGGCAATCAAATGAAGTTTAGGCAGTAAAATTACATCCCTGGTCTTTAACCCCTTCAGCCCCCGGGCACTTTCCGTTTTTGCGTTTTTGTTTTTTGCTCCCCTTCTTCCGAGAGGCGTAACTTTTTTATTTTTCCATCAATCTTGCCATATGAGGGCTTGTTTTTTGCGGGACGAGTTGTACTTTTAAATGAAACCATAAGTTTTACCATATAGTGTACTGGAAAACGGCAAAAAAATTCCAAGTGCGGAA
Organism: Anomaloglossus baeobatrachus; assembly: GCF_048569485.1. NCBI lineage: Eukaryota > Metazoa > Chordata > Amphibia > Anura > Aromobatidae > Anomaloglossus > Anomaloglossus baeobatrachus. The sequence goes on from NC_134357.1 coordinate 555,373,791, forward strand.
AAATTGCAAAAAAAGTGGGATTGTACAATAGTTTTTGGGATATTTTATTCACCGTGTTCACTATATGGTAAAACTGATGTGTGGGTATGATGCCTCAGGTCGGTGCGAGTTTGTAGACACCAAACATGTATAGGTTTATGTGGCGCCCCTGACCTGGTCAGGCACCACTGAGTACTGCACCCATGCTGGGGACAGTACAACACAGGTAATCCAGAAGGCTGACTGGGGTGTGGAACACAGGCGCATAGTGATCAGGTCTCACACATGTACCCATGAGAGGACCCCTGGGGAACCCAGGAGGGGGCAAGCCTTCACCTTCACTGGAATAGTGGAGGGGGTAGAGCCTCCATCTCCTCTCAAGGGGTGTGGTAAGAGAGTCTGGTTGCTAGGTGGCGTAGGCAAGAACAGGAGAGGAGGAGCAGTGAGTCAGTTAGAGCAGAGAACTCCAGAGGGCTCAGTGAGGAGCAGACCTGTGGGGCTGTTGCTGTCTAACAGCGCCCGCGCAGTGGCTACTGACGGGGGAGAACGGTCAACTAGGAGTGCTACCTGAAAGCCAGCTTCAGCTAGAGAGAAAGCACGGAGTGGGAAGTAAGGAGACTGCTAGAGAGCACCAGGCCCAACCGGGCGGCAGATCCCGAAGCGAAGATAGATCCAGCTTTCTTCTGCTAAACCTGCCGGTGTGGGGCTCTCAAAGCCCACACCACAACACCACAAAAGCCGCAGCCACGTAACCGCAGTGAGGGCCCATAGGTCACAGGAGGCAAGCAGCTGGAGTGGCCTGGTCCGGGGAACAAGCAAACGGCAAACAAAAGGGGGAGAGAGGCTGCAGCATCTTCCCTGGGTGACCCCCATAGGGACTCAAAGTCGGGGTCACCCCAAACCACCAAGGGCTAAGGAAGGCGAGTCAGTAGTCACCCTCATAAAGTCAGCCTGAAGGATACCTGGTTCCCACCTGGTTCATCCCAGCTACGCCCGGGCTACTCACCCTGCCATCAAATGTGAGTAAAGCCCTTGAAAGACATTCCTGCCTGTGTGGTCATTCTGCGACTTGTAGTTCTACACATCTACACAGGGCCCTGGGGCTTGCCTCACTCTCAGGGGGCTATTCCAACTAACTGCACTCACCATCAGCCCCAGGCGTCCCTCAACCTGCAGTGGCGGTCCCCCCCACTGACCGCAATACTGAGAGTGGCGTCACGACAAGAAGAAGATCTCCTACCTGTGACAGATCCAGCCGAGTGGAGTCCCTGAAGGTAATGCACCGACACTACACCTGTGGGGCTTCACATCTGGCGTCACGAACAGGATAAGGACTAGACCTGTTCAGACAGGTGACCATGTGCCTGGGCGGTCCGCTTGAAAAATTGGAAGCGCCGCCATATTGCCACCATGAAAAGCGCGCTGAAAAACAACAGCAGCCCGCGCTGGAAGAAGTTACCGCCCACGAAGAGGTGTGGCTACCCAGAGATCCCCTGCAGAGTTCTGACCTTGCCGGCTATGAGAGCGGAAGCGTCCAGAAACGGCGGGAGAGAAGGGAAGCCACAAACCTGCTGCTGCGGAGAGCAGAAATGGAATCCAGACGCGGATACCCAGAACCAGGCTCTGCTGCCTGGTGGTGCCGGGAGCTTGCCCTCTTCTGTGATCAGCTGGAGGCCAGGATTATGCGACGGCTCTATGAGGAACGCAAGGAGCTCCTGGAGATGGCTGCAGCGGTCCGGACCTATGAGGAGAGAGCCGCGCGGAGCCTGCCGGATCGAGCGGCGACGACGATTCAGACCCCGATGGGTGAGTCCGGTGTTGCCCCGGCTAGAACAAGAGCCCCGACCCTAGCTGCTACGACCGCGGTCCCAGAGGAGGCGCCCGGTGCGGCGACGCTGAGTGAGGCCGCAGCCACGCTAGGTGCGGCCCGCCAAGCCCAGGCCGCTGCAGCGATGCCCCGCCTGTCCCGCAGAGCTCCGACCACCACGGCAGTGCTCATCCGTGCTGCAGGTGTGACGCTGACCCAGGCTGCCACCCTGCTAAACCCGGTCCGCCAAGACCCCAACGCAGCAGCGACGCTCGTCCGCTCCGCAAGTGATATGCTGAACCAGGCCGCAGCCCCGCCGGGTGCGGCCCGCCAAGCTCCGATCACTGCAGCGACGCCCGGCTCAGCCTGCACGGACCCCATCGAGGCTGCGACGCCAAGTGAGACCGCGGCTGCAGTGTCCAGTCCGGCCCGCCAGGAACCGGCCGCGACAGAAACGCCAATCCAGGCCGCCGCCATACAGGGCGCGGCCCGCCAAGACCAGGCCGCCGCCATGCCAGGCGCGGCCCGCCAAGACCAGGCCGCCGCCATACAGGGCGCGGCCCGCCAAGAAGAGATTACCTCGCCATTTACCCCGGCCTGCAAGGCCAGAGCAGACACCGCTCCCCAGTCCACAGAGGTCCCTGCTAGGAAGACCCTGATAGGAGAGGACCCCGAATACTGGAAGCTGAAGGCTGACCTAGAGGCCCAGTTCCCACAAGAGATGGTGGATCGGTACCTGCTCCCTCCGTATACCCCCAAGGAGATTCAGGCAACCCCTGCGGCTGCGCCGGAGAGTCCACCGCCTGGGCCAGCTGAAGAAGTAATACAGCAAATACCAAAAAACAGTCCACAGTAGTCACAATCAGGATAGCTGGACCAATTTACGGAGCTAAAGAGAAAAACTCATACATAAAACATAACTTTTAATTCATCAGAAGAATAAAAGTGAATTGAAGATTCACAGGTGAGATTAAAAAACCAAGGTTGCCAATGGTCCAGTGATTCAGACCATATCAGGCTGGGGGTACACAAGGCCCCTAAGTGCAAGTTATCTCAGCTCGGTTCAAAGGAGGATGAGTTGAAAAACTCCTTCTAGCCCACCAACCCGCTGAGGCAACAGTCACACTAGTATACACACAGTTAATAATTACAAATAACGATCCCCTATAGATGCATGGGGAATTTCATCAGTGTGTCACAGGTAGTAAAATACTGGTACCTAAATAGGCCATACAAAGTCCCAAACCATATGGGAACGGTCTTACCAGGTCCAGGAAATTATCGGGCATATAATCAGGGTACCGGCTCCAGTGGGGGGCTGCCAATCAGCACATCAAAATCCCAAACGTGCCAGGAAACCCATATCAGGCATTAAAGATGGACGTTCCCACTCCCAACGTTTCACCAATAGATCATCAGGGGAGTCCAAGTGGGATATCAAAAAGGGCTGTTGCTAAGTGCCATCATATCGCAACAGTCCAAGGATGCCCAGGTCACTAAAGGATAAAAGAAAGCAAGGGATAAGCCCTGGAAACTACCTGCCAGGCCACCGTCATGCCCCTTGATTCAGAAACTCACCGCTCTGTGGCGTATATCCAGACCTATTTCAAATTGCCGCGCTCGGCACCCAGACGGACGCTCCATATATAGCCCGGCGCATGCGCAATAAGGTCCGAGAGTTATGACGCGCACTCCCAGAATGCCGCTGGACCGGAAGCGCCGCGTCACACTCAGCCGCGTCACCAGAAGAGACACGGCAACCACTGCCTGGTGTCGTCATATCCAGGTGGGTGGCACGCAAGCTACCGTCCCACAGTAATGCATGTGGCGTAACCATAGCAATGTGGGCGTCATTAGTGATAGCCGCAAAACATAGTAAATAACGGGCATGGAGGTACAAGACCTCAAACATGCCTGGTATCAATCAGTATAGTCATTGGTCAGGCGTTTATATCAAAAAGGTCATAGGCAAATGTAGCCACCAGGAAGTTTATCAGGACACAAAAATGTATGCTGCTCATATCAAAATTGCTGGGGACACGATTATTAAAAAAGGGGGAACCAACACAACCCCATTGATGCTAGACCAAACCAGCATCACAATACACTGAGGCATCATCCCAGGAGGTGATCAAAAAGGAGGGCGAAACCAGGGGGGGCCAGAAACCGTCGGCGGGACAAAGGTGGGGAAGATAACTAAGGTGCATTCTATAGACTGTCCCTACCAAAAGCCGTATATCCCTACCTAACATGTGGGGGTCGGCACCCTAAAAGTCCTGCGCTTGTGGTGCCCCCACTCGGGCGTCGACTAGCCCTCCTAGTATGTGACCTACTTCTAAGGTGCTCCTAAAAAAGGGGTAAAAGAGAGGGATTCATTTAATCCCACCGGAGCCACGGTATCCAGGCTAAAGATCCAGAAGCATTCCTTCTGGAGGATGGCCTTATCCCAGTTACCACCACGTAGGGGAGGAGGAATTAGATCAATGCCCATTATTTTAAGGCTTCCCAAGTCACCATTATGAAAGTTGTTAAAATGTCTCGCCACCGGTGTGTCGTTTTTCTTAATGATGTCATTCTTGTGTTCCCCCACTCTGCGTCTCAATTCCCTAATGGTCTTACCCACGTACAATTTACCGCACCCACAGCTGACCCTATAGACCACCCCTTTTGACTTACATGTTATGAGTGATCTCACGGAGAATGTTTTATTGCCCTTGGAGTTAGTGAATTCTTTCCCTTCCTCCACAAACCTGCAGTTTATACAGTCGTGGCATTTGAAACAACCCTTTGCACCACTCTTAGTCATTATTGGCCTATTTTCCTGAAAATGACTATGTACCAGTCTATCGCCTATAGACTTAGCCTTTCGATAAGTGATGGAAGGGTGGCTAGAAAGATGTTTGTCAACTGTGGGGTCCATGTGTAAAATAGGCCAATACTTGGACAGTATTCTCCGCAGGTCCATTGCACCATTGTTAAATGTTGTGATGAATCTAGAAATATCAGTGGTGGTCACATTACTAAGATTGGGATTTAATAGACTACCTCGGTCCAAATTGCGTGTTGATTTGTACGCCTCTTTAATCACCTCCTCCGGATATCCTCTCTCTCTCAGGCGTCCCTTCAGGTCCGCCGCTTGTGTCAAAAAAGTGGCATCATCAGAACAATTCCTCCGCATCCTTACAAATTGTCCCTTAGGGATCCCCCTCTTTAAAGGAACAGGATGAGCACTCTCCCATTTTAGCAAGGAGTTAGATGAAGTAGCCTTCCTATAGGTGGTTGTTTTTAGACGACCCTCCGGTCCCTTCTCCACCAAGACGTCAAGGAAGGCCAATCTATCTCCACCCACTTCACTGGTGAAGTGCAGACCAATATTGTTGTTATTCAGTTTGGTCATAAAGGCGTGAAAGTCCATCTCCGATCCCTTCCAGATCACGAAGACGTCGTCAATGTATCTAACCCACAGGACGACGTCTTCGGTATCGATGGACCCGCCAAAGACCACCTTCTCCTCCCACCAGCCCAGGAGGAGGTTAGCATACGATGGGGCACAACAAGTCCCCATCGCAGTCCCCCTGAGCTGATGGAAGAACCTCCCACCAAAGGTAAACACATTCTTAGTGAGGCAGAAGGTAAGGGCCTTAATGACGAATTCGTTGTGTTGGGTATACTGGCTCCCTCTAGTACCGAGGAAGGATTTCACCGCCTCCACTCCAGCCTCATGGGGTATCGAGGAATACAAGGCCTCCACGTCAATGCTGCACAACAGCATACCATCCTCCAAAAAGATGTCGTCGATTCTGCGTAGGAAATCAGTTGTATCCCTTAGATATGAGTTAAGGGAGAGCACGAAGGGTCTCAAGATCCTGTCCACGTAAATACTCAGTTTCTCTGTTACACTGCCTATACCAGACACGATCGGGCGGCCTCTTAAGGGGTTACAACCCTTGTGTATTTTAGGTAAAATGTAGAACGTCGCCATTACTGGAAAAGCAGGTAACAAGTAATCAAATTCATTTTTATCCAAGATGTTTAAATCCAAGGCTTCGGATAACATGTATTTTAATTCATTCTTGAAGCCTACAATCGGACTAGAGTCTAATTTAGCATAACATGCCTCATCATTAAGAATGTCGAGGCAGATGTTCTTATAATCATTGGAGTCCAGTATCACCACGTTGCCCCCTTTGTCGGAGGGCTTTATGGTGATACTGGGGTCCTTTTCCAGACTCTGTAAACTGAGCATTTCAGATCGTGACAGATTATATTGACCCCTTCGTGTTCCTGTGTGATTTTTAATATCCTCTGTAACCAGATTAACAAAGACATCTATGGCGTCAATCTCCGCCACTGTTGGAGGCATTTTCGTACTTTTGTTTTTAAGAGTGGTGAACGGTCCTACCCCTAGGTCATTAGGGTTCATATCACTCAAATGGTACAGTAGTCTAACGTCCTGTATTAAATCTTCCGGGATCCCTAGTTCTGCTGATGTTCTCTCAGTTTGTCTCACAAAAAACTTTTTCCATTTAAGACCTCTGGCAAAGAGGTTCAAATCCTTAATTGCTGTGAATTTGTCAAAATCAGTGGTAGGAACGAATGATAAACCTTTATTCAAGACAAGTAGCTCCGTATTATTGAGGGGTCTAGAAGACAGATTTATCACCTGAGGTGCTCCAGCCTTCATAGAGGGTTTAGTTGACCCTTGCTCCTCAGGTGATACTGGTTTTCTAAAAAACCTCCTCGGCCAAAATTATGACCAGCTCCCCTAAAATTAGATCTGCCTCTCCCTCTCTGTCTCTTGTACTGTTGTTGGGGTCTAAATAAATTGCCCCTAGTGTCAGTATCAGAAAGTTCAGCGTCAGTTGATGAAAGGTCTGTCTCACTCTGTCTAATCGTTCGATTACTGGATGGAAGATAAACCCTATTGTCCTTAAAGTCCTGAAGATCCCTGATATAGAACTTATGTTTCCTTTCTTTTAATTTATACTGAAATTTTTCTATCACACCCTGCAAGACTAGTTCTTTATTTGTAAACTCGACCTCGCTAGAAAATTTGCGTGTTATATCAATATGTTCTTTCAGGGAATCTTCAAGGATGGACAAATTCTTCCTCTCTTCCTCTAACAGTAATCTCATGAGCCTAAGGGAACTCTCAGTGGCCTCTTTCTCCCACTTTGTGACAAATTCAGTGTTTTTGTGACGGTAACCAGGCTGTAAGGTTATCCTTAAATGTCTAGGGACAATTTTGTCCTTAAGATAGCATTCTAATGATTGGACTTCCCACCAGGATACCACCCGTTCCTTGTATACCCTGGTCAGGTCTTTAAAAGCGCCACTCAGGGTAGGTGTATATCGTTTAAGTGTCAGATTTTTTTCGGAAAAAACATCCTTGGCCTCAGAGGCCCATTGCCTAGTATCAATCTCAGATGACAGAAAACCTGCCATAGACAACTGTAGTCAAGTAGTAATACAGCAAATACCAAAAAACAGTCCACAGTAGTCACAATCAGGATAGCTGGACCAATTTACGGAGCTAAAGAGAAAAACTCATACATAAAACATAACTTTTAATTCATCAGAAGAATAAAAGTGAATTGAAGATTCACAGGTGAGATTAAAAAACCAAGGTTGCCAATGGTCCAGTGATTCAGACCATATCAGGCTGGGGGTACACAAGGCCCCTAAGTGCAAGTTATCTCAGCTCGGTTCAAAGGAGGATGAGTTGAAAAACTCCTTCTAGCCCACCAACCCGCTGAGGCAACAGTCACACTAGTATACACACAGTTAATAATTACAAATAACGATCCCCTATAGATGCATGGGGAATTTCATCAGTGTGTCACAGGTAGTAAAATACTGGTACCTAAATAGGCCATACAAAGTCCCAAACCATATGGGAACGGTCTTACCAGGTCCAGGAAATTATCGGGCATATAATCAGGGTACCGGCTCCAGTGGGGGGCTGCCAATCAGCACATCAAAATCCCAAACGTGCCAGGAAACCCATATCAGGCATTAAAGATGGACGTTCCCACTCCCAACGTTTCACCAATAGATCATCAGGGGAGTCCAAGTGGGATATCAAAAAGGGCTGTTGCTAAGTGCCATCATATCGCAACAGTCCAAGGATGCCCAGGTCACTAAAGGATAAAAGAAAGCAAGGGATAAGCCCTGGAAACTACCTGCCAGGCCACCGTCATGCCCCTTGATTCAGAAACTCACCGCTCTGTGGCGTATATCCAGACCTATTTCAAATTGCCGCGCTCGGCACCCAGACGGACGCTCCATATATAGCCCGGCGCATGCGCAATAAGGTCCGAGAGTTATGACGCGCACTCCCAGAATGCCGCTGGACCGGAAGCGCCGCGTCACACTCAGCCGCGTCACCAGAAGAGACACGGCAACCACTGCCTGGTGTCGTCATATCCAGGTGGGTGGCACGCAAGCTACCGTCCCACAGTAATGCATGTGGCGTAACCATAGCAATGTGGGCGTCATTAGTGATAGCCGCAAAACATAGTAAATAACGGGCATGGAGGTACAAGACCTCAAACATGCCTGGTATCAATCAGTATAGTCATTGGTCAGGCGTTTATATCAAAAAGGTCATAGGCAAATGTAGCCACCAGGAAGTTTATCAGGACACAAAAATGTATGCTGCTCATATCAAAATTGCTGGGGACACGATTATTAAAAAAGGGGGAACCAACACAACCCCATTGATGCCCCCATTGATGCTAGACCACCTGATTGTGACTACTGTGGACTGTTTTTTGGTATTTGCTGTATTACTACTTGACTACAGTTGTCTATGGCAGGTTTTCTGTCATCTGAGATTGATACTAGGCAATGGGCCTCTGAGGCCAAGGATGTTTTTTCCGAAAAAAATCTGACACTTAAACGATATACACCTACCCTGAGTGGCGCTTTTAAAGACCTGACCAGGGTATACAAGGAACGGGTGGTATCCTGGTGGGAAGTCCAATCATTAGAATGCTATCTTAAGGACAAAATTGTCCCTAGACATGTAAGGATAACCTTACAGCCTGGTTACCGTCACAAAAACACTGAATTTGTCACAAAGTGGGAGAAAGAGGCCACTGAGAGTTCCCTTAGGCTCATGAGATTACTGTTAGAGGAAGAGAGGAAGAATTTGTCCATCCTTGAAGATTCCCTGAAAGAACATATTGATATAACACGCAAATTTTCTAGCGAGGTCGAGTTTACAAATAAAGAACTAGTCTTGCAGGGTGTGATAGAAAAATTTCAGTATAAATTAAAAGAAAGGAAACATAAGTTCTATATCAGGGATCTTCAGGACTTTAAGGACAATAGGGTTTATCTTCCATCCAGTAATCGAACGATTAGACAGAGTGAGACAGACCTTTCATCAACTGACGCTGAACTTTCTGATACTGACACTAGGGGCAATTTATTTAGACCCCAACAACAGTACAAGAGACAGAGAGGGAGAGGCAGATCTAATTTTAGGGGAGCTGGTCATAATTTTGGCCGAGGAGGTTTTTTAGAAAACCAGTATCACCTGAGGAGCAAGGGTCAACTAAACCCTCTATGAAGGCTGGAGCACCTCAGGTGATAAATCTGTCTTCTAGACCCCTCAATAATACGGAGCTACTTGTCTTGAATAAAGGTTTATCATTCGTTCCTACCACTGATTTTGACAAATTCACAGCAATTAAGGATTTGAACCTCTTTGCCAGAGGTCTTAAATGGAAAAAGTTTTTTGTGAGACAAACTGAGAGAACATCAGCAGAACTAGGGATCCCGGAAGATTTAATACAGGACGTTAGACTACTGTACCATTTGAGTGATATGAACCCTAATGACCTAGGGGTAGGACCGTTCACCACTCTTAAAAACAAAAGTACGAAAATGCCTCCAACAGTGGCGGAGATTGACGCCATAGATGTCTTTGTTAATCTGGTTACAGAGGATATTAAAAATCACACAGGAACACGAAGGGGTCAATATAATCTGTCACGATCTGAAATGCTCAGTTTACAGAGTCTGGAAAAGGACCCCAGTATCACCATAAAGCCCTCCGACAAAGGGGGCAACGTGGTGATACTGGACTCCAATGATTATAAGAACATCTGCCTCGACATTCTTAATGATGAGGCATGTTATGCTAAATTAGACTCTAGTCCGATTGTAGGCTTCAAGAATGAATTAAAATACATGTTATCCGAAGCCTTGGATTTAAACATCTTGGATAAAAATGAATTTGATTACTTGTTACCTGCTTTTCCAGTAATGGCGACGTTCTACATTTTACCTAAAATACACAAGGGTTGTAACCCCTTAAGAGGCCGCCCGATCGTGTCTGGTATAGGCAGTGTAACAGAGAAACTGAGTATTTACGTGGACAGGATCTTGAGACCCTTCGTGCTCTCCCTTAACTCATATCTAAGGGATACAACTGATTTCCTACGCAGAATCGACGACATCTTTTTGGAGGATGGTATGCTGTTGTGCAGCATTGACGTGGAGGCCTTGTATTCCTCGATACCCCATGAGGCTGGAGTGGAGGCGGTGAAATCCTTCCTCGGTACTAGAGGGAGCCAGTATACCCAACACAACGAATTCGTCATTAAGGCCCTTACCTTCTGCCTCACTAAGAATGTGTTTACCTTTGGTGGGAGGTTCTTCCATCAGCTCAGGGGGACTGCGATGGGGACTTGTTGTGCCCCATCGTATGCTAACCTCCTCCTGGGCTGGTGGGAGGAGAAGGTGGTCTTTGGCGGGTCCATCGATACCGAAGACGTCGTCCTGTGGGTTAGATACATTGACGACGTCTTCGTGATCTGGAAGGGATCGGAGATGGACTTTCACGCCTTTATGACCAAACTGAATAACAACAATATTGGTCTGCACTTCACCAGTGAAGTGGGTGGAGATAGATTGGCCTTCCTTGACGTCTTGGTGGAGAAGGGACCGGAGGGTCGTCTAAAAACAACCACCTATAGGAAGGCTACTTCATCTAACTCCTTGCTAAAATGGGAGAGTGCTCATCCTGTTCCTTTAAAGAGGGGGATCCCTAAGGGACAATTTGTAAGGATGCGGAGGAATTGTTCTGATGATGCCACTTTTTTGACACAAGCGGCGGACCTGAAGGGACGCCTGAGAGAGAGAGGATATCCGGAGGAGGTGATTAAAGAGGCGTACAAATCAACACGCAATTTGGACCGAGGTAGTCTATTAAATCCCAATCTTAGTAATGTGACCACCACTGATATTTCTAGATTCATCACAACATTTAACAATGGTGCAATGGACCTGCGGAGAATACTGTCCAAGTATTGGCCTATTTTACACATGGACCCCACAGTTGACAAACATCTTTCTAGCCACCCTTCCATCACTTATCGAAAGGCTAAGTCTATAGGCGATAGACTGGTACATAGTCATTTTCAGGAAAATAGGCCAATAATGACTAAGAGTGGTGCAAAGGGTTGTTTCAAATGCCACGACTGTATAAACTGCAGGTTTGTGGAGGAAGGGAAAGAATTCACTAACTCCAAGGGCAATAAAACATTCTCCGTGAGATCACTCATAACATGTAAGTCAAAAGGGGTGGTCTATAGGGTCAGCTGTGGGTGCGGTAAATTGTACGTGGGTAAGACCATTAGGGAATTGAGACGCAGAGTGGGGGAACACAAGAATGACATCATTAAGAAAAACGACACACCGGTGGCGAGACATTTTAACAACTTTCATAATGGTGACTTGGGAAGCCTTAAAATAATGGGCATTGATCTAATTCCTCCTCCCCTACGTGGTGGTAACTGGGATAAGGCCATCCTCCAGAAGGAATGCTTCTGGATCTTTAGCCTGGATACCGTGGCTCCGGTGGGATTAAATGAATCCCTCTCTTTTACCCCTTTTTTAGGAGCACCTTAGAAGTAGGTCACATACTAGGAGGGCTAGTCGACGCCCGAGTGGGGGCACCACAAGCGCAGGACTTTTAGGGTGCCGACCCCCACATGTTAGGTAGGGATATACGGCTTTT
>NC_134357.1:558238306-558250806 GCF_048569485.1 Anomaloglossus baeobatrachus
TCTATCTATCCCTCTATCTATCCCTCTATCTATCCCTCTATCTATCCCTCTATCTATCCATCTATCTATCTATCTATCTATCCCTCTATCTATCTATCTATCTATCCCTCTATCTATCCTTCTATCTATCTATCCATCTATCTATCCCTCTATCCCTCTATCTATCCCTCTATCTATCTATCCCTCTATCTATCCCTCTATCTATCCCTCTATCCATCCCTCTATCTATCTATCTATCTATCTATCTATCTATCCCTCTATCTATCCCTCTATCTATCCCTCTATCTATCTATCTATCCCTCTATCTATCTATCTATCTATCTATCCCTCTATCTATCCATCTATCTATCCCTCTATCTATCCCTCTATCTATCTATCTATCCCTCTATCTATCCCTCTATCTATCCCTCTATCTATCCCTCTATCTATCCCTCTATCTATCTATCTATCTATCTATCCCTCTATCTATCCCTCTATCTATCCCTCTATCTATCTGTGAGGTAAATCCGGAGATATGACGATAAATCATGACATTCAAGTCATGTCAGGAAGCCCTCTCCTGGTGTCACCCCCCCCCCCCCTTCCCTTCACACAACTGGTTTAGCAACAAATCCATGGCCATGTCCTGTGATATGGAAATGAGGTGGCTTAGGGACAATGGACACAGGATGACTCCCTGCCGTCACCCTGTAGTGGGGGCTGCTAGCTAGTTAGCAAGGCTATGGAAATAGCCAGACAGAACGACTCCAGTAAAAAATGGTTCATATCTCGCAAGCCATATTTCCGATAAATATGGCAACCATAAAAATGGTGTCTCCGCATGTGGACGATGCCGGCACACCCTTTTTATGGGAGCAGGACATTGGGAAATGCCCCAGGCGTGATATCAGCCAATGGGGAACTGGCAGACAGGTCATGAGTCCCCTCGTTCTGTAGCTAAATTCATAACTGTCACAGTGAGAGCATTGGCGTCCGCCTACGACGCTCCCAGGCCAAGTTATGGCCATATTCCATGTTGTGGATTTTGTCCATAACTCCAGCCAGGGGTGGAGCAGTGCTTCCCTGTGAGGTCACTAAGGTAGGAGGGGACCTGGATTGCCCAGGTTGATAACCCTACTTCGGCCATTTTCCAGTGTTCTTCTGCTCGGGGGCCTGGTTGGGAAAGACCTGTGAGAGGGTTCCTGGAAACCTGGTCTACAGCGCCCCCCTGTGGCCAGACGCAACAAGGTAACTGCTGGAACTGTGTATGCCTGTTTGTAACCCATGCTTTGATTGTAACTGTACTCTGACATAACTGTATATTCTGTAGATTCCCTATTGTATATATTGTAGTTTCTAGTGTGCGTTAGGCGATTAAATTATATAATTAATCTTGGGCTGTTCTGTTATCTCGATCTTGAATCCCACGTCTGTGTGTTCGGCTAATAGTTACCGTGAAGCGGTTGGTGGCAGCGAGTTGTGCCAAGGATTATTGTGGGGAGGCCAGTGAGATTCGGGAAGATATTATATATTCCGCCCGCGGAGGTCGGGGGAATATATACCCTACTCTCACCGAGGACCCTTCAATAATCGGCATAAGTAGTATAGCGGCCTCCTTGCTTATTGTCGGGCAATTCCATAATTGGCCTGACTATAAGAGGGGCGCTAGAGAGCGCGTCACGTGCTCTGTCTGTCGGTCGGGAGGTATAAAGTAGGGGTGACCCCCACTTGTTACCCCCCGATTGTGACGTACTGGTAGCCAGCGCGGGGGATTTCTGAGTGACCCCCCCGGTGGTTTGTGACATATTGGTGGCAAGCGGTGGGATCGAGATAATAGTGTGTGTGAGTGTGAGACCCATACTCCCAGACACTAAAGACTGCCTGCAGCAGCTGTGGCTGCTGGGGTCTTCAGACTAGCTCAACACTAGAGTGTCAGAGTGCAGATACTGTAAGGTGTGTGGAGGCATCAGGTGTCAGTTCTGTGTCAGTGACCAAAAGTCTGCAAGAATGGCTGAGAGCACCAGGAGCAAAGCCAAAGGAATGGCCGATGCTCAGGCCAGAGACGATGAGGAGGTTGTCCACGAGTCCTCCAGGAGCCCGACGCCAGAAAACAGCTCTGCAGAGGACATTGCACAACCGGGCACTGCTGGACAAGATGAGGAGCAGCTCGCCCAAGGGTCCTCAACGAGCCAGATGCCAGCCCTCCGCTCTGCAATGGACAGTGAACCACCAGGCTCCGCAGTGGGCCGCAGATCACCACGTGCCATTCCACCGAGCCTGGGAGGCTCGGATAGCCTTCTTCAAATGGCTATGGCCCTACTCCAGGCTGGAGACCGGGAGGGCTACCAGGCACTCCTGGCAGAGCGCAGGGCAGCGTGTGAGGCTGAGGCTGCGGAGCGGCAGGCAGCGCGTGAAGAGCGCCAGGCAGAGCGTGACTACCAGCTGCAGCTAGCTCAGCTCCGGCCCTCATCAGCCGCACGTGACCTTCAAGACACCAAACTTCCAAAGGTCCGTGTTGAGGACTTCCCAGTGCTGGAGAAGGATGGAGACTTGGACTCTTTCTTGACTGCTTTTGAACGGACTTGCTTGCAGCATCATCTGAACAAGGACCAGTGGGCCAAATACCTGACCCCCCGTTTAAGGGGTAAGGCCCTGGATATCCTTGGGGACTTGCCTGCTGAGGCGGATCAGGGCTACGACACCATCAAGCGGGCCCTGATCCAACAGTACAACCTCACCCCGGAGTCCTACCGCAAGAAGTTCCGGACGCTGCAGAAGGGACCAAAGGACTCCTGGGCTGACCACCGGCGGGCACTTGCCCGAGCTGCCGACCACTGGACCCAAGGCCTGCAGCTTTCCACCGGACCGGAGATCCTGGACTTGTTCATCACGGAGCAACTCTTGTGGAACTGCCCTGAGGATCTCCGCCAGTTCATCCGAGACCAGAAGCCAAAGGGGTCCACGGCTACAGCTGCCCTGGCCGATGACTACACCAACAATCGGGCTCCTGAAGCCAGGAGAGCAGCCACCAGCAGCACCTGGAGAGGGGGTAAGATGAACTCTGCGACTGCCCCACCTGCCCCTAGACTGCAGGGGGTGTCCCCCTCAACTCCCCTCTCCAGGCCCGTGGCGGAACCAAGACGGTGCCACCAGTGCAACCTACCTGGACACTTCAAGGCCATGTGCCCTCAGCGTCCCAAGGCCCCGGCTCCGTCCCCGTCCCAAGGGCCGCCCAAGGTGTATTGTGTGGGTGGGGGTGGTGGTAGGTCCCTGGACAGCTTCCAACCTGTCACCGTCGGCCAGTCTGTGACCATAGGACTGCGAGACAGCGCCTCGGAGGTGACTCTGGTGCGGCCTGAGATGGTGTCCCCCCAAGACTTGATCCCTGGAAAAACCCTCGCTGTCTCCGGGATTGGAGGCATTGACCCGGCGCTGCCTGTTGCTGACATTTATGTGGACTGGGGCGCAGGGCGAGGGGTGAGGGAGGTGGGGGTAACTGATCGGATCCCTGCAAACGTGCTACTTGGGACAGATTTGGGGCAAATAACCTCCCAGTTTGGCCCCGCCCCAAAGGCTGAACCTTCAGCCAGTGCTGACATGACTCCTGACAATGTTAATGTGTTATCTATGAATGATGTAAGGGAGGAGGGAGTGAACTCTGATATTTCTGCTTGCACAGACACCATAGACACACACGCAGCTGCAGCTGTGACAGGAGGGGAGGGGGTCAGAGAAAGGTGTGACAGTGCCTCTACAAGTAATCAGCCTGTGAGCTGGGATCTGTTGCCCTCTGCAGGGATAAGCAGAGAGCAGGGTGCTGCAGGGGGAGGACCAGTGTGTGGGGTGGGGGCTACCACAGCAAATGTGGGGTCCCCAGAGATTTCACAGCGGGGTTCTGTTGCTGCAGGAGGGGAACAGGCAGGTGAGATTGGGGCCGGTCCAGGAGCGGAAGTGCTCCCAGGTAAGATCTCGGTGCATGGTTCCCCCACAACCGGGGTGTCAGGAAGCCAGGTAGGTCTGCCTGAACCGGCGACTTGGTCAGGAACGGAGGAGGAGCAGGCACGACCCACGGTCGCAGCGGCTGTGGCCGCTGTCACCCGCAGTGGGAGTGCTGGAAGCCAAGGGGCCTCCCGGAGGTCCGATAGCTCTTCCCCTTCTGACCAAGTGGCAGCCGAGTCAGGTGGAGGCCAGGACACAGGTCCCGGGGTACTGACCGAAGATGTGACAGTCTCGTCGATTCTGGCCACATCTGGTCAGGGGTTTCAGGCAGCGTTAGAAGCTGACGACAGCCTGAAAGCTCTAAAGGAGCAGGCGGCACAGCCTCCCTCGGACTCGGACCCGGAGCGAGTGGTCTGGGACCAAGGACGGCTGTACCGGGCCACGGTCCAGCAGGGTTCACCGGAGGCGTGGCCCAGGGACCGACAGTTGGTGGTACCCTATCCGTTCCGGACGGAGTTGTTGCGGATCGCACATGAGATTCCGATGGCCGGACACCTAGGGATCGCTAAGACCAAGGCCAGGTTAAACCAGCATTTCTACTGGCCAAAAATGGGGGCCGATGTGGCTGCCTACTGCCGTTCGTGTGAAACCTGTCAGAGAGTGGGGAAGGCGGGGCCACGCCCCAAAGCCCCACTGGTATCTCTGCCAATCATCGATGAGCCTTTCAGGAGGGTGGCTGTGGATCTGGTCGGCCCGCTGGCCATCCCCAGCAGCTCCGGGAAACGCTTCATACTGACGGTAGTGGACTATGCCACCCGGTACCCAGAAGCAGTGGCCTTGTCGTCCATTCGGGCTGACAAGGTGGCCACCGCATTGCTGGAGATTTTCTCCCGAGTGGGTTTTCCCCAGGAAATGCTCACTGACCGGGGGACCCAATTCACGTCCCAGCTGATGGAGGCCCTCTGTAAGCAAGTCCAGGTGCGACATCTGGTGGCCAGCCCGTACCATCCACAGACTAATGGCCTGTGCGAGCGGTTCAATGGCACCTTAAAGCAGATGCTTAAGATGTTGGTCGACTCCCATGGGCGTGACTGGGAGCGGTATCTCCCACACCTGTTATTTGCTTACCGGGAGGTTCCACAGGCCTCAACAGGATTCTCACCGTTTGAGCTCCTGTACGGGCGACGTGTGCGGGGCCCCCTGGCTCTGGTGAAAGAGGCTTGGGAAGGGGATTTGGCCACCCCTGGAGTGTCGGTTATCGAGTATGTCATGCGCTTCCGGGACAAAATGCAGGCCTTGACGCAACTGGTACACGACAATATGGCTCAAGCCCAGGCCGATCAGAAGCGTTGGTACGACCAGAACGCTTGTGAGAGGACCTACCAAGTGGGTCAAGAGGTGTGGGTACTGGTCCCCGTACCACAGGACAAGCTTCAGGCAGCCTGGGAAGGCCCATACCTCGTGTACCAGCAGCTCAACCCTGTGACGTACCTGGTCACCCTGGACCCTGCCCGTGGAAGGCGGAAGCCCTTCCATGTGAACATGATGAAGGCACATCATGAGCGGGAGGCATGTGCACTCCCTGTGTGCAACCTGCCCGAGGAGGGAGAAGCGGAAACCCTCTTGGATATGCTAGCCCAGGTTAGGGCAGGCGGATCCATTGAGGATGTGGAGGTTGGCCACCAGCTCTTGGAGGACCAACGGTCCCAGCTGTGGGCCACCCTACACCCCTTCCGGGGGTTGTTTACCAACCAGCCCGGAAGGACTGACTTGGCTGTCCATCACGTGGACACTGGGGATCATCCCCCGATCCGGCGTTCAGCATATCGGGTCTCCCTGGAGGTGCAGCAACACATGCGCCAGGAGATTGACGAGATGCTGAACCTGGGGGTGATCCAGGCATCCAACAGCGCTTGGGCCTCGCCTGTAGTCCTCGTCCCTAAGAAGGACCGAACCACTCGGTTCTGCGTGGACTACAGGGGGCTCAATGCGGTCACGGTCGCCGATGCGTACCCAATGCCACGCATCGATGACCTGCTCGATCAGTTGGCCGGGGCTCAGTACCTGACCATCATGGATCTGAGCCGGGGATATTGGCAGATCCCCCTGACTCGCAAGGCCAGGGAACGCTCTGCCTTTATTACCCCATTTGGACTGTACGAGTCCACGGTGATGCCATTCGGGATGAGGAATGCCCCTGCCACTTTCCAGCGGATGGTCAACACCCTGCTCAAGGGACTTGAAGGGTACGCGGCCGCGTACCTGGATGACATTGCCGTCTTCAGTCCCACCTGGGAGGACCACCTAGAGCATCTAGCACAGGTGCTCAGGCGGATCCACCGGGCAGGTTTGACCATCAAGCCGGGAAAGTGTCAGCTGGCCATGAGCGAGGTCCAGTACCTCGGTCACCGGGTAGGTGGGAGAACACTGAAGCCCGAGCCTGAGAAAGTGGAAGCCATCGCATCCTGGCCCACCCCCAGGACCAAGAAGCAGGTGATGTCCTTCTTGGGGACCGCTGGGTACTATAGGAGGTTTGTTCCACGCTATAGTAGCCTGGCAAAGCCCTTGACGGACCTCACCAAGAAGAAGCTGCCCTCTGCAGTCGATTGGACAATGGACTGCGAGACAGCCTTCCGGGCCCTAAAGGACGCCCTGTCCAGCCCGCCCGTGCTACAGGCAGCCGACTTCACGCGGCCGTTTGTAGTACAGACCGACGCCAGTGACTTCGGCCTCGGTGCGGTGCTCAGCCAGGTGGACTCTGCGAGCCAAGAGCACCCAGTCTTGTACCTGAGCAGGAAGCTGTTACCAAGGGAAGTTGCCTATTCCACGATGGAGAAGGAGTGCCTGGCCATAGTGTGGGCCCTGCAGCGTCTGCAACCCTATCTATACGGGCGCCACTTCATCGTGGAGACGGACCACAATCCCCTCAGCTGGTTGCACACCGTCTCTGGGACGAATGGGCGACTGTTGCGATGGAGCCTTGCGCTCCAGCAATACCACTTCACCATTCGCCACAAAAGGGGCCGTGACCACGGTAACGCAGACGGGCTGTCCCGACAAGGAGAGGTCGCGGACGGGCGCACGGGGGAACACCGGAGTGTGCTGCCCCCTAGCGCCCTCAAAAGGGGGGAGGTGTGAGGTAAATCCGGAGATATGACGATAAATCATGACATTCAAGTCATGTCAGGAAGCCCTCTCCTGGTGTCACCCCCCCCCCCTTCCCTTCACACAACTGGTTTAGCAACAAATCCATGGCCATGTCCTGTGATATGGAAATGAGGTGGCTTAGGGACAATGGACACAGGATGACTCCCTGCCGTCACCCTGTAGTGGGGGCTGCTAGCTAGTTAGCAAGGCTATGGAAATAGCCAGACAGAACGACTCCAGTAAAAAATGGTTCATATCTCGCAAGCCATATTTCCGATAAATATGGCAACCATAAAAATGGTGTCTCCGCATGTGGACGATGCCGGCACACCCTTTTTATGGGAGCAGGACATTGGGAAATGCCCCAGGCGTGATATCAGCCAATGGGGAACTGGCAGACAGGTCATGAGTCCCCTCGTTCTGTAGCTAAATTCATAACTGTCACAGTGAGAGCATTGGCGTCCGCCTACGACGCTCCCAGGCCAAGTTATGGCCATATTCCATGTTGTGGATTTTGTCCATAACTCCAGCCAGGGGTGGAGCAGTGCTTCCCTGTGAGGTCACTAAGGTAGGAGGGGACCTGGATTGCCCAGGTTGATAACCCTACTTCGGCCATTTTCCAGTGTTCTTCTGCTCGGGGGCCTGGTTGGGAAAGACCTGTGAGAGGGTTCCTGGAAACCTGGTCTACAGCGCCCCCCTGTGGCCAGACGCAACAAGGTAACTGCTGGAACTGTGTATGCCTGTTTGTAACCCATGCTTTGATTGTAACTGTACTCTGACATAACTGTATATTCTGTAGATTCCCTATTGTATATATTGTAGTTTCTAGTGTGCGTTAGGCGATTAAATTATATAATTAATCTTGGGCTGTTCTGTTATCTCGATCTTGAATCCCACGTCTGTGTGTTCGGCTAATAGTTACCGTGAAGCGGTTGGTGGCAGCGAGTTGTGCCAAGGATTATTGTGGGGAGGCCAGTGAGATTCGGGAAGATATTATATATTCCGCCCGCGGAGGTCGGGGGAATATATACCCTACTCTCACCGAGGACCCTTCAATAATCGGCATAAGTAGTATAGCGGCCTCCTTGCTTATTGTCGGGCAATTCCATAATTGGCCTGACTATAAGAGGGGCGCTAGAGAGCGCGTCACGTGCTCTGTCTGTCGGTCGGGAGGTATAAAGTAGGGGTGACCCCCACTTGTTACCCCCCGATTGTGACGTACTGGTAGCCAGCGCGGGGGATTTCTGAGTGACCCCCCCGGTGGTTTGTGACACTATCTATCTATCTATCCCTCTATCTATCTATCTATCCCTCTATCTATCCCTCTATCTATCTATCTATCTATCCCTCTATCTATCCCTCTATCTATCCCTCTATCTATCCCTCTATCTATCCCTCTATCTATCCCTCTATCCATCTATCTATCTATCCCTCTATCTATCCCTCTATCCCTCTATCTATCCCTCTATCTATCTATCCATCTATCTATCCCTCTATCTATCTATCTATCTATCTATCTATCTATCTATCCCTCTATCTATCTATCTATCTATCTATCCCTCTATCTATCTATCTATCTATCTATCCCTCTATCTATCTATCTATCTATCTATCTATCCCTCTATCTATCCTTCTATCTATCTATCCATCTATCTATCCCTCTATCTATCTATCTATCTATCTATCTATCTATCTATCCCTCTATCTATCCCTCTATCTATCCCTCTATCTATCCCTCTATCTATCCCTCTATCCATCTATCTATCTATCCCTCTATCTATCCCTCTATCTATCCCTCTATCTATCTATCCATCTATCTATCCCTCTATCTATCTATCTATCCCTCTATCTATCTATCTATCTATCCCTCTATCTAGCCCTCTATCTATCCCTCTATCTATGCATGTATCTATCTATCCCTCTATCTATCTATCCTTCTATCTATGCATGTATCTCTCTCTCTATCTATCTATCTATCCCTCTATCTATCCCTCTATCCATCTATCTATCTATCCCTCTATCTATCCATCTATCTATCCCTCTATCTATCTATCCCTCTATCTATCTATCTAGCCCTCTATCTATCCCTCTATCTATCCCTCTATCTATCCATCTATCTATCCCTCTATCTATCTATCTATCTATCTATCTATCCCTCTATCTATCCTTCTATCTATCCATCTATCTATCCCTCTATCTATCTATCTATCTATCTATCCCTCTATCTATCCCTCTATCCATCTATCTATCTGTCCCTCTATCTATCCCTCTATCCCTCTATCTATCCCTCTATCTATCTATCCATCTATCTATCCCTCTATCTATCTATCTATCTATCTATCCCTCTATCTATCTATCTATCTATCTATCCCTCTATCTATCCCTCTATCTATGCATGTATCTATCTATCCCTCTATCTATCTATCTATCCTTCTATCTATGCATGTATCTATCTATCTATCTATCTATCTATATCCATCCATCCTTCCATTTATCTATCTATCTATCTTTTTGTATCTATTTATTATCTATCTATCCATCTCTCTTTCTGTATGAATATATCCTTCTATCTATATTATTCTATCCTTCTACCTCTGTCTGTCTGTAGAAATCGTTTATCTATCTCTGTCTACATATTTATCTGTGTCACATTTTTTGATATAGTAATTTTTTTTCCAGATTTCCCGAAAAGTTTACTTCGTTTTGTCGCTTGACTATTCCCGCCTTCGATCGACTATTATCAATTGTACATTCTGATTTATGTTATGCGGATACCCGGATGAGGAAGTCAATTTCTGCTGAGGAGCGGCTGCTCATCACCTTGCGGTAATTATTTTTTAAAAATCCTTTCAATTTTTTTTTTTTTTTTTTAAATTTTATTTGTGATCATGTGAAGAGTTCATTTTCATGCATGCAATGTTTCTCTTTGTATCTATTTTTAATTCTTTGTCTTTGTATTTTGCAGATTTCTGGCCACAGGAGAGAGCTACACATCCCTGCACCTTCAATTTCGGGTTGGTAAATCAACCATCTCTGAAATTGTGAGGTGCACATGTGGCGTGATCTGGCAGAAGTTGCAGCCCATCGTGATGCCTTCCCCAACCGAGGAGACTTGGCTTCAGGTTGCAGCGGGCTTTCAAACTGTGACCAACTTCCCCAACTGCATAGGTGCGGTCGATGGCAAACATGTAAGAGTGCAGAAGCCACCGCGATCAGGATCACTCTTCTTTAATTATAAGAAGTATTTTTCGGTGGTCCTCATGGCGGTGGCTGATGCACATTACAAATTTATTGCCATTGATGTTGGTGCTTATGGCAGTACGGGGGATTCTCGTGTGTTGCGAACATCACAGATTGGACTGCAAGTTCTCCAGGATTGTGTAACGCTCCCAGCCCCACAACCTTTACCGGGCTCCACAGATCCACTCCCCTTTGTGATGGTATCGGATGAGGCATTTCCTTTATTGCCAAACCTGCTGCGCCCATACCCACGGAGGGGACTGGATACCCGGCGGAGGATTTTTAATTATAGGCTGAGTCGTGCACGCAGATATGTGGAGTGCACCTTTGGAATCCTGACTAGTCAGTGGAGGATTCTACACACAACCATCCAGTTAGAAACAGAAACCGTTGACACTGTGATTAAAGCCTGCTGTGTTCTCCACAACTATGCTCGAGAGTATAGCTCTCAGCAAGTTGAGGAAACACAGCAGGCTGAAATTTATCCAGTGATCAACGTGTCTTCGGGAAGACCAACTAACTCGGGTGTGTTGGTGCGAGAATCCTTCACTGACTACTTCATGAGTCCAGAAGGTGCCGTGCACTGGCAGTACTCCTGTGTCGGTGATGTGCAGCCGGATCAGCAGACACCCATGGGACAAGGTGAATGGCAAATGTGATGCCCCTGTGCCAGCAGCCGGCGCAGCTTGGATCCGGACCCGTGTGATGGCTAGAGGGATCCTCCAGACCTGTTGGTCACGTGGACACTAACGATGATAAGGGGACGTTTTTGTACGTGATTTGCCACAGACAGTCTGTGCATGTGATGTGCAGCCAGATCTGCAGACAGCAATGGGACATCTGCTGTACCCTTCATCTGATAGTGTGTTATGTATATACATTTTGCAATATGTATTTGTTTTTTCGCTTAAGGTAATATATGGACAAAATTGCTTGAATACCTTTTTGCCAAAAAAATTTTTTATTAAATTGAATTCCATGAAAAATTCAATGCATTTTTTTTCCTCCCACAACCAACACATACATGTTTGTCAATTTAATTGTTTTATTTCAACATACAAAAAAATTACATTACTGAAAAAGATATTCTTTAATGACAATCAATGACAAAACTGGGTGAGAACCTGAAAAGTTAAAAACATAAAAATCTTGAGTTTTCACCTGAGCTCCGCAGAGCAGCCTGACCTGACATCAAGTTGTGCAATACAATACCGCAAGCGCTGACTGATTTCACGGCGATTGCGGTTCAGTTAATGAATCATGACAGCTGCAGACAAGCCATGCTGAAGTACGAAGCTCTCACCTGAGCTACAGAGTTCAGCACGGCATGGCCGCAGCTGTCATTAACTGAAATGCAATTGTCATGGAATCACTCGGTGCATGCAGTTCATTATAGCAAAACATAATGTGTACTTTGCACGTTGCGACATCGCTAGTAAGATTTCGCCATGGTAAAATTTAAAGTGACACACATTATGCGCCGTTAACGATGTGTCAACGTGTAAAGCGAAAAGACAATGCTAAGCGAGTGCAAAAGCATTGTAAATTGCTGATCTGTGTAAGTTACTGTCATTTTAATTATATAACACCAATAGGAGATACGATGTTGTTCCTCGTTCCTGCGGCAGCACACATCGCTTTGTGTGAGAACACGCAGGAGCTAGGAACATCACCTTACCGGCCTCCACCGCCAATGTAGAAGGAAGGAGGTAGGCGGGATGTTTACGTCCCGCTCATCTCCGCCCCTCCACTTCTATTGGCCACCTGCCCTTGCTGTGATGCCGTACGACCTGCCCCGTTAGGAAGGAGGTGGTTTGCCGGGCACAGAGACGTCGCAGGGCAGTTAAGTGCTTGTGAAGATGGCGTAGTGATAATGTTCGCTACGGCAGCTATCACAAGATATCTCATCAGCACCGTGGGCGGGGACTATCGCGCTCTGCATCGCTATCATTGGCTAGCGATGTCGCAGCGTGCAAAGTACCACTTCAGGCCATGCTGGACTCAGCAATTAGGCTTCTGCAATCTGAACTTGGGTTAGTGTTCTGGGGAGCGCAAAACTTTTTACAAGCGATACAAGTCCTGCGTTACATATCCAAAAGAATCAGCCTGGGTGAAAGGGGCAGCTGCTTGTGAGTGGCTTTCATAATTTGTGTTACCTACTGCACCAGCTATTTGAGTTTGTGGATGCATATTGT
>NC_134357.1:560443306-560448306 GCF_048569485.1 Anomaloglossus baeobatrachus
TGTGTGTGAGGCCCTGTGTGTGTGTGTGTGTGTGTGAGGCCCTGTGTGTGTGTGTGTGTGTGTGAGGCCCTGTGTGTGTGTGTGTGTGTGTGTGAGGCCCTGTGTGTGTGTGAGGCCCTGTGTGTGTGTGTGTGTGTGTGGGAGGCCCTGTGTGTGTGTGTGTGGGAGGCCCTGTGTGTGTGTGGGAGGCCCTGTGTGTGTGTGGGAGGCCCTGTGTGTGTGTGGGAGGCCCTGTGTGTGTGTGGGAGGCCCTGTGTGTGTGTGGGAGGCCCTGTGTGTGTGTGGGAGGCCCTGTGTGTGTGTGGGAGGCCCTGTGTGTGTGTGGGAGGCCCTGTGTGTGTGTGGGAGGCCCTGTGTGTGTGTGGGAGGCCCTGTGTGTGTGTGGGAGGCCCTGTGTGTGTGTGGGAGGCCCTGTGTGTGTGTGAGGCCCTGTGTGTGTGAGGCCCTGTGTGTGTGTGGGAGGCCCTGTGTGTGTGTGGGAGGCCCTGTGTGTGTGTGGGAGGCCCTGTGTGTGTGTGGGAGGCCCTGTGTGTGTGTGTGTGTGAGGCCCTGTGTGTGTGTGTGAGGCCCTGTGTGTGTGTGTGTGTGTGTGTGGGAGGCCCTGTGTGTGTGTGGGAGGCCCTGTGTGTGTGTGTGTGTGTGGGAGGCCCTGTGTGTGTGTGTGTGTGTGTGGGAGGCCCTGTGTGTGTGTGTGTGTGTGAGGCCCTGTGTGTGTGTGTGTGTGTGGGAGGCCCTGTGTGTGTGTGGGAGGCCCTGTGTGTGTGTGTGTGTGTGTGGGAGGCCCTGTGTGTGTGTGGGAGGCCCTGTGTGTGTGTGGGAGGCCCTGTGTGTGTGTGGGAGGCCCTGTGTGTGTGTGGGAGGCCCTGTGTGTGTGTGGGAGGCCCTGTGTGTGTGTGAGGCCCTGTGTGTGTGAGGCCCTGTGTGTGTGTGGGAGGCCCTGTGTGTGTGTGGGAGGCCCTGTGTGTGTGTGGGAGGCCCTGTGTGTGTGTGGGAGGCCCTGTGTGTGTGTGTGTGTGAGGCCCTGTGTGTGTGTGTGAGGCCCTGTGTGTGTGTGTGTGTGTGTGGGAGGCCCTGTGTGTGTGTGGGAGGCCCTGTGTGTGTGTGTGTGTGTGGGAGGCCCTGTGTGTGTGTGTGTGTGTGTGGGAGGCCCTGTGTGTGTGTGTGTGTGTGAGGCCCTGTGTGTGTGTGTGGGAGGCCCTGTGTGTGTGTGGGAGGCCCTGTGTGTGTGTGTGTGTGTGTGGGAGGCCCTGTGTGTGTGTGGGAGGCCCTGTGTGTGTGTGGGAGGCCCTGTGTGTGTGTGGGAGGCCCTGTGTGTGTGTGGGAGGCCCTGTGTGTGTGTGGGAGGCCCTGTGTGTGTGTGTGGGAGGCCCTGTGTGTGTGTGTGGGAGGCCCTGTGTGTGTGTGTGGGAGGCCCTGTGTGTGTGTGTGGGAGGCCCTGTGTGTGTGTGTGGGAGGCCCTGTGTGTGTGTGTGGGAGGCCCTGTGTGTGTGTGTGGGAGGCCCTGTGTGTGTGTGTGGGAGGCCCTGTGTGTGTGTGTGGGAGGCCCTGTGTGTGTGTGTGGGAGGCCCTGTGTGTGTGTGTGGGAGGCTGTGTGTGTGTGTGGGAGGCTGTGTGTGTGTGTGGGAGGCTGTGTGTGTGTGTGGGAGGCTGTGTGTGTGTGTGGGAGGCTGTGTGTGTGTGTGGGAGGCTGTGTGTGTGTGTGGGAGGCTGTGTGTGTGTGTGGGAGGCTGTGTGTGTGTGTGGGAGGCTGTGTGTGTGTGTGGGAGGCTGTGTGTGTGTGTGGGAGGCTGTGTGTGTGTGTGGGAGGCTGTGTGTGTGTGTGGGAGGCTGTGTGTGTGTGTGGGAGGCTGTGTGTGTGTGTGGGAGGCTGTGTGTGTGTGTGGGAGGCTGTGTGTGTGTGTGGGAGGCTGTGTGTGTGTGTGGGAGGCTGTGTGTGTGTGTGGGAGGCTGTGTGTGTGTGTGGGAGGCTGTGTGTGTGTGTGGGAGGCTGTGTGTGTGTGTGTGGGAGGCTGTGTGTGTGTGTGTGGGAGGCTGTGTGTGTGTGTGTGGGAGGCTGTGTGTGTGTGTGTGTGGGAGGCTGTGTGTGTGTGTGTGGCTGTGTGTGTGTGTGTGTGAGGCTGTGTGTGTGTGTGAGGCTGTGTGTGTGTGTGTGTGAGGCTGTGTGTGTGTGGGAGGCCCTGTGTGTCTGTGTGTGGGAGGCCCTGTGTGTCTGTGTGTGTGGGAGGCCCTGTGTGTGTGTGGGAGGCCCTGTGTGTGTGTGTGTGTGTGTGTGTGTGTGTGTGTGTGAGGCCCTGTGTGTGTGTGTGTGTGTGTGGTAGGCTGTGTGTGTGTGGTAGGCTGTGTGTGTGTGGTAGGCTGTGTGTGTGTGGTAGGCTGTGTGTGTGTGGGAGGCCCTGTGTGTCTGTGTGTGTGGGAGGCCCTGTGTGTGTGTGTGTGTGTGTGTGTGTGTGTGTGTGTGGGAGGCCCTGTGTGTGTGTGTGTGGGAGGCCCTGTGTGTGTGTGTGTGTGTGGGAGGCCGTGTGTGTGGGAGGCCCTGTGTGTGTGTGTGTGTGTGTGGGAGGCCCTGTGTGTGTGTGGGAGGCCCTGTGTGTGTGTGGGAGGCCCTGTGTGTGTGTGTGTGTGGGAGGCCCTGTGTGTGTGTGTGTGTGGGAGGCCCTGTGTGTGTGTGGGAGGCCCTGTGTGTGTGTGGGAGGCCCTGTGTGTGTGTGGGAGGCCCTGTGTGTGTGTGGGAGGCCCTGTGTGTGTGTGGGAGGCCCTGTGTGTGTGTGGGAGGCCCTGTGTGTGTGTGGGAGGCCCTGTGTGTGTGTGGGAGGCCCTGTGTGTGTGTGGGAGGCCCTGTGTGTGTGTGGGAGGCCCTGTGTGTGTGTGGGAGGCCCTGTGTGTGTGTGGGAGGCCCTGTGTGTGTGTGTGTGGGAGGCCCTGTGTGTGTGTGTGTGGGAGGCCCTGTGTGTGTGTGTGTGGGAGGCCCTGTGTGTGTGTGTGTGGGAGGCCCTGTGTGTGTGTGTGGGAGGCCCTGTGTGTGTGTGTGGGAGGCCCTGTGTGTGTGTGTGTGGGAGGCCCTGTGTGTGTGTGGGAGGCCCTGTGTGTGTGTGTGGGGGAGGCCCTGTGTGTGTGTGTGGGAGGCCCTGTGTGTGTGTGTGGGAGGCCCTGTGTGTGTGTGTGGGAGGCCCTGTGTGTGTGTGAGGCCCTGTGTGTGTGTGTGAGGCCCTGTGTGTGTGTGTGAGGCCCTGTGTGTGTGTGTGTGTGTGTGTGTGGCCCTGTGTGTGTGTGTGTGTGTGTGAGGCCCTGTGTGTGTGTGAGGCCCTGTGTGTGTGTGAGGCCCTGTGTGTGTGTGAGGCCCTGTGTGTGTGTGAGGCCCTGTGTGTGTGTGTGAGGCCCTGTGTGTGTGTGTGAGGCCCTGTGTGTGTGTGTGAGGCCCTGTGTGTGTGTGTGAGGCCCTGTGTGTGTGTGTGAGGCCCTGTGTGTGTGTGTGAGGCCCTGTGTGTGTGTGTGAGGCCCTGTGTGTGTGTGTGAGGCCCTGTGTGTGTGTGTGAGGCCCTGTGTGTGTGTGTGAGGCCCTGTGTGTGTGTGTGTGTGTGTGTGAGGCCCTGTGTGTGTGTGTGTGTGTGAGGCCCTGTGTGTGTGTGTGTGTGTGTGTGAGGCCCTGTGTGTGTGTGTGTGTGTGAGGCCCTGTGTGTGTGTGTGTGTGTGTGTGAGGCCCTGTGTGTGTGTGTGTGTGTGTGTGAGGCCCTGTGTGTGTGTGTGTGTGTGTGTGAGGCCCTGTGTGTGTGTGAGGCCCTGTGTGTGTGTGAGGCCCTGTGTGTGTGTGAGGCCCTGTGTGTGTGTGAGGCCCTGTGTGTGTGTGAGGCCCTGTGTGTGTGTGGGAGGCCCTGTGTGTGTGTGGGAGGCCCTGTGTGTGTGTGGGAGGCCCTGTGTGTGTGTGGGAGGCCCTGTGTGTGTGTGGGAGGCCCTGTGTGTGTGTGTGGGAGGCCCTGTGTGTGTGTGTGGGAGGCCCTGTGTGTGTGTGTGGGAGGCCCTGTGTGTGTGTGTGGGAGGCCCTGTGTGTGTGTGTGGGAGGCCCTGTGTGTGTGTGGGAGGCCCTGTGTGTGTGTGGGAGGCCCTGTGTGTGTGTGTGGGAGGCCCTGTGTGTGTGTGGGAGGCCCTGTGTGTGTGTGTGGGAGGCCCTGTGTGTGTGTGGGAGGCCCTGTGTGTGTGTGGGAGGCCCTGTGTGTGTGTGGGAGGCCCTGTGTGTGTGTGGGAGGCCCTGTGTGTGTGTGGGAGGCCCTGTGTGTGTGTGGGAGGCCCTGTGTGTGTGTGGGAGGCCCTGTGTGTGTGTGGGAGGCCCTGTGTGTGTGTGGGAGGCCCTGTGTGTGTGTGGGAGGCCCTGTGTGTGTGTGGGAGGCCCTGTGTGTGTGTGGGAGGCCCTGTGTGTGTGTGGGAGGCCCTGTGTGTGTGTGGGAGGCTGTGTGTGTGTGGGAGGCTGTGTGTGTGGGAGGCTGTGTGTGTGTGTGTGAGGCTGTGTGTGTGTGTGTGAGGCTGTGTGTGTGTGTGTGAGGCTGTGTGTGTGTGTGTGAGGCTGTGTGTGTGTGTGTGTGAGGCTGTGTGTGTGTGTGGGAGGCCCTGTGTGTGTGTGTGAGGCCCTGTGTGTGTGTGGGAGGCCCTGTGTGTCTGTGTGTGTGGGAGGCCCTGTGTGTGTGTGTGGGAGGCCCTGTGTGTGTGTGTGTGTGTGTGTGGGAGGCCCTGTGTGTGTGTGTGTATGTGTGAGGCCCTGTGTGTGTGTGTGTGTGAGGCCCTGTGTGTGTGTGTGTGTGTGTGTGTGTGAGGCCCTGTGTGTGTGTGTGGGAGGCCCTGTGTGTGTGTGTGTGTGGGAGGCCCTGTGTGTGTGTGTGTGTGTGTGTGAGGCCCTGTGTGTGTGTGTGTGGGAGGCCCTGTGTGTGTGTGTGTGTGTGTGTGAGGCCCTGTGTGTGTGTGTGAGGCCCTGTGTGTGTGTGGGAGGCCCTGTGTGTGTGTGGGAGGCCCTG
>NC_134357.1:560458452-560460952 GCF_048569485.1 Anomaloglossus baeobatrachus
GTGTGTGTGGGAGGCCCTGTGTGTGACTGTGTGTGTGTGTGTGAGGCCCTGTGTGTGTGTGTGTGTGTGTGTGGGAGGCCCTGTGTGTGTGTGTGTGCTGTGTGTGGGAGGCCCTGTGTGTGTGGAGAGGCCGCTGTGTGTGTGGGGAGGCCCTGTGTGTGTGTGTGTGTGTGGGAGGCCCCTGTGTGTGTGTGTGTGTGTGGGAGGCCCTGTGTGTGTGTGTGTGTGTGTGCCCTGTGTGTGTGTGTGTGTGGGAGGCCCTGTGTGTGTGTGTGTGTGTGTGGGAGGCCCTGTGTGTGGTGTGTGTGTGTGTGGAGGCCCTGTGTGTGTGTGTGTGTGTGGGAGGCCCTGTGTGTGTGTGTGTGTGCCTGTGTGTGTGTGGGAGGCCCTGTGTGTGTGTGTGTGTGTGTGTGTGTGGGAGGCCCTGTGTGTGTGTGTGTGTGGGAGGCCCTGTGTGTGGGAGGCCCTGTGTGTGTGTGTGTGTGTGGGAGGCCCTGTGTGTGTGTGTGTGTGTGTGGGAGGCCCTGTGTGTGTGTGTGTGTGTGTGGGAGGCCCTGTGTGTGTGGGAGGCCCTGTGTGTGTGTGTGTGGGAGGCCCTGTGTGTGTGTGTGTGGGAGGCCCTGTGTGTGTGTGTGTGTGTGTGTGTGGGAGGCCCTGTGTGTGTGGAGGCCCTGTGTGTGTGGGAGGCCTGTGTGTGTGGGAGGCCCTGTGTGTGGGGGAGGCCCTGTGTTTGTGGGGGAGGCCCTGTGTTTGTGGGGGAGGCCCTGTGTGTGTGTGGGAGGCCCTGTGTGTGGGGGAGGCCCTGTGTGTGTGTGTGTGTGTGTGTGTGTGTGTGTGGGAGGCCCTGTGTGCTGTGTGTGTGGGAGGCCCTGTGTGTGTGTGTGTGTGTGTGTGGGAGGCCCTGTGTGTGTGTGTGGGAGGCCCTGTGTGTGTGTGTGTGGGAGGCCCTGTGTGTGTGTGTGTGTGTGTGTGTATGGGAGGTCCTGTGTGTGTGTGTGGGAGGCCCTGTGTGTGTGTGGGAGGCCCTGTGTGTGTGTGTGTGTGTGAGGCCCTGTGTGTGTGTGTGGGAGGCCCTGTGCTGTGTGTGTGGGGGAGGCCCTGGTGTGTGGAGGAGGCCCTGTGTGTGTGTGGAGGAGGCCCTGTGTGTGTGTGGAGGCCTGTGTGTGTGGGAGGCCCTGTGTGTGTGTGTGTGTGCTGTGTGTGTGTGTGTGTGTGTGGGAGGCCCTGTGTGTGTGTGTGTGTGTGTGTGTCTGTGTGTGTGTGTGAGGCCCCTGTGTGTGTGTGTGTGTGCTGTGTGTGTGTGTGTGGGAGGCCCTGTGTGTGTGTGTGGAGGCCCTGTGTGTGTGAGTGTGTGTGGCCCTGTGTGTGTGTGTGTGTGTGGAGGCCCTGTGTGTGTGTGTGTGTGTGAGGCCCTGTGTGTGTGTGTGTGGTGAGGCCCTGTGTGTGTGTGAGGCCCTGTGTGTGTGTGTGTGTGAGGCCCTGTGTGTGTGTGTGTGTGAGGCCCTGTGTTGTGTGTGTGTGTGTGTGCCCTGTGTGTGTGTGTGTGTGTGGCCCTGTGTGTGTGTGTGGGAGGCCCTGTGTGTGTGTGTGTGTGTGTGGCCCTGTGTGTGTGTGTGTGTGGGAGGCCCTGTGTGTGTGTGTGTGGGAGGCCCTGTGTGTGTGTGTGTGGGAGGCCCTGTGTGTGTGTGTGGGAGGCCCTGTGTGTGTGTGGGAGGCCCTGTGTGTGTGTGGAGGCCCTGTGTGTGTGGGGAGGCCCTGTGTGTGTGTGTGTGTGTGGGAGGCCCTGTGTGTGTGTGTGGCTGTGTGTGTGTGGAGGCCCCTGTGTGTGTGTGTGTGTGTGGGAGGCCCTGTGTGTGTGTGTGTGTGTGTGTGAGGCCCTGTGTGTGTGTGTGTGTGTGTGTGGGAGGCCCTGTGTGTGTGTGTGTGTGTGTGTGGGAGGGCCCTGTGTGTGTGTGTGTGTGTGTGTGTGTGTGTGTGTGTGAGGCCCTGTGTGTTTGTGTGTGTGTGTGGGAGGCCCTGTGTGTGTGTGTGTGTGTGTGTGTGTGGGGGAGGCCCTGTGTGTGTGTGTGTGGGAGGCCCTGTGTGTGTGTGTGGGGGAGGCCCTGTGTGTGTGTGTGTGTGTGTGGGAGGCCTTGTGTGTGTGTGTGTGTGTGCTGTGTGTGTGTGGGAGGCCTGTGTGTGTGTGTGTGTGTGGGAGGCCCTGTGTGTGTGTGTGTGTGTGTGTGTGTGGGGGAGGCCCTGTGTGTGTGTGTGGGGGAGGCCCTGTGTGTGTGTGGGGGAGGCCCTGTGTGTGTGTGGGGGAGGCCCTGTGTGTGTGTGGGGGGCCCTGTGTGTGTGGGAGGCCCTGTGTGTGTGTGTGTGGGAGGCCCTGTGTGTGTGTCTGTGGGAGGCCCTGTGTGTGTGGGAGGCCCTGTGTGTGTGTGTGGGAGGCCCTGTGTGTGTGTGTGGGAGGCCCTGTGTGTGTGTGTGTGGGAGGCCCTGTGTGTGTGTGTGGGAGGCC